>NC_044052.1:6724102-6849102 GCF_902167405.1 Gadus morhua
GCTGTCAGCGACTTCAGAGAGAGAGCCAAACAGAGCAAGTAGGCAAGAGAGGGAGAGAGAGAGAGAGAGAGAGAGAGAGAGAGAGAGAGAGAGAGAGAGAGAGAGAGAGAGAGAGAGAGAGAGACTGGTCTTCTCCAGAGCTCATCTTGTGTTGTTCTGAGGCAGTCGCCCAAACTGTGGTCATGGAATCCACATAGGTTCACAGTGCGTCAATGCAACATGGAGGTGGAGGAAAAACACCTGCAGGAAATACAGAGGCTGAACGTAGACAACAAGGAGCAACATGTGAGTGGTGCTTTTGTCAAGATGTGCTTGTGTCACTATATGCTTACGCGTGCGTGTGAACATGTGATCCTTTCTTGATGATTTGGGTGTAAGTATATCTATACATGGATGTCTGATAGTATATTGATGTGTGTTTGTGTCCGGCTGCAATGCCGTCTGATTGGGTGTGCGTGTGTCTGTAATGTGTGAATCTGTGGTAGTATATTCATGAGTGTGTCTTCCTCTTTCCTCAGGTAGTGTTTGTGCGTTGGCTGAAGGTCAACTTCAGAGAGGTGTTTGTTGCTTGGATTCATCTGAAGGCATTGCGGGTGTTTGTGGAATCAGTCCTCAGGTCATTATCAACCATTCCTCGCTGTTGAACTCCCCCATCCCTAATTGCATAACAAGGTTCTGAAAGAATATGACTTTGGCAGTTTCAAAATATAAAAGGGATTCCAAGTTGGATGAGCGTTTTAGAGAATCAGTAGGAAACAATCAGTCAAGGAGTTTAGACCAATCACTAGGCACACTACCCACAAACATACCACATGTTTGAGTCTTGAAATTGTGTTTGAAATTGAATCCAAGTGAGAACGAGGTGTGTGTTCTGGCACGTAAATATCATACTTAGCATTGTGTAGAATCTTATCCTAGCTATCCTATATATGGGGAATGGTTTAACCAACAGCGACTGTTAGTGCTTGGCCCTTGATTCTATGAACAACATTAGTGTACCGACAGCGATATATTTCCCTTTCTTCTGACTAATGTACTAATTGTACATCGCTTTGGATAAAAGCGCCTGCTAAATGCCCTGAATGTAAATGTTGTGCTAGGTACGGGCTACCTGTAAGCTACCAGGCGTTGCTGCTGCAGCCGGACAGGAAGCGTGTGAAGAGGCTGAGGCAGGAGCTGTCCACCCTCTTCATGCACCTGGAACCCTCTGCCATGTCCAACAAGGTCGACGTAAGAAGACCCTTCACCATTTCACATGGGACGGGAGAAAGCTGTATTGTTTTGGGTGTCGAGGGCAGAGAAAGCGTGCATGCATACGTGTGACGCACAAAAGCAAATGCAACAGGGCCATGTGACTTATCTTCAAGATTTGATTCGCTTCTTGTTTTCGTAGAAATGTGTGCATATTTGCGTGTTCATATTTGATCATATTTGAGTACTGACTAAGCCCAAAATAGATAGAATTGTGTGATGGAATAATGCATCATTTAGTATTTCGGCTAGATTGTGCGTGGACATTGTGTTAGTAGCTGTTATGTATCTTTATTCATACATACTGTATGAATAAAAAGCATGTTGAATCAGGCTCGATGTAAGAGTGGGTTGGATTCTCGCAGAACGACTTCATACCACTTTTGGAATGTCAACCAAAGGTAAATGATATGATGGATCTTATCTGTACTGGTGGTTCAACAAACCGAGCTATGCTCTGTGCAGGTTAACAGTAGTTGGTAGAAATGGTGCAAAAGGACTCAAATAGCAATGGTATTTTAGTGGAATCAATGGATATTTTTTTATAGTTATAGAGTCGATGGATATTTAGTCCTCATCTGGTACTCAACTTTATTACGATCTGACAACTACAATCAGATATTGTTTTTTTTATTTGCTCCTTTTGACCATGCATTCGTTAATTTGCTCTCTGTCACCCTCGGTCCCTTGCAGGCCAGCTTTGATGTCCCAGAAATGATTCAGCAGGAGTACTTCTCCTATATCTGCTTCCAAATCAACACCAACATGTTGGACACTGGCAAGTAGCGGCCGGAAGAGCCAGCAGGGTCATTCAACAGGAAGTCCCGCCCCTCATTCTGCATCTTCTTTTTCCCGGAGCCAAACAGAGGTGATGCAGGAACGCTGCAGGATGTCTCCTGAAACACAAGTTGGGTGTCCAAACGCAACCATCGTGCATGTCTTCCATGCTAGCAAGGATTGCCCACACTACTACAGCTACCCATACATTTGTTGTTATTCTGATGGATCCCTTCATGCCACACTGTTAATATGGTCATCGACTGTAAAAAAATATATACATATATATGGGTTGGGGGGGTTGAAATCTATATGGGGAGGGGGTTGAAAGTGGTACGATTATTATACAGACGATGCTTAATCTCATTAGGAATTTAGGAACTAAATGAACGTTTTGATATATATTGAATGTATATTTACAGAAATGTATTATGTAATCTTGATCTTTCATGTCTTACAGTCTTATTCACAAATATGTTTCTAGGATTTTACAAAATAGCCCAGCAAACCAACCAAGTTAAAGGTCATTATAAATAAAAGGTTGAAAGGTGAAACCACTTGTCTTTGACTCTGTATGCAATTATTCAGTTGAGAAGTGAATGTGTTTTGTGAATGTTCCCTATGGGCGCATTCATAATTTATAAATTGAGCTACTATTAGTTAGATACGTTGTTGATATTATTTCATTCCTTCCTTTTCCTTCCTTTCCCCAATTCCATGTTCGTGGTTGCTATGTTGCAATGAGATCTGAGCCCTTGCCTATATGGTCATGATGAGAAGGAATTATCCTTGCAGCCATCGTATTACTCTATCGGAGCAACAAGTAGGCTCATGTGAGCTGCTCCGTCAACGGACTCTACGCGCCGCAACGACATTTGCAACTAATGGGCGCCAGAAGGCGCAGTTGAGGCAGTCTAGAACCAGGCAAATGCGCTAACCATATAAACGATGAAATTGACATTATTCAATTTTCGTTGTGCTTTTTTTTAAGTTAAACTGGCAATATTAAGGTTGCGAGATGCTCTGTGAAATGTTAAATTTGCATTTCTATCGCCTATATGTTCCATTATACCAAATGCACGATCTCATAAAATTACAGAGATAGTAAATAATTAGGATTAGCTAAAATCTATCACCTGCCTACCATACGGTAATTGTAGGAAAATAGCCAAGCGTGTTTGTGCGCGCGCGTGCGTGTGTGTGCGGGTGTGTGTGTGTGCGTGTGTGTGTGTAGGTGTGTGTCTGAGAGAGATCGAGCGAAGGAGACAGAGTTAGAGAGAGAGCTAGAGAGAGATGACAGACAGACAGACAGACAGACAGACAGACAGACAGACAGACAGACAGACAGACAGACAGACAGACAGACAGACAGACAGACAGACACAAAGAGAGAGAGAGAGAGAGAGAGAGAGAGAGAGAGAGAGAGAGAGAGAGCGAGAGAGAGAGAGAGAGAGAGAGAGAGAGAGAGAGAGAGAGAGAGAGAGAGGGAGAGGGAGAGGGAGAGGGAGAGAGAGAGGGAGAGGGAGAGGGAGAGGGAGAGGGAGAGAAAGAGAGGGTATAACTTGGTATCCATCTTTTCCGTTCATTTTGGCAGAGAATTAACAGCAAAAACAGCAACAACAACACCACCACCAACAACAACAACAACAACAACAACAACAACAACAACAACAACAACAACAACAACTTACTGAGTCCTAAATATCGCCTCTCATTGGAAAGTCCTCCTTTCTCTGGAATATGTGGACCATACCCAAGCCCAGATACAAGAACGGTTCCGCCGGGGAGGAGAGTGAGGATGAGATCGCTGTGAACATTGGCGGGGTGAGAGTGGTGCTTTTCGGGGACGTTTTGAACCGTTACCCGGAGAGTCGCCTGGCTGAACTAGTGAACTGCTCACCTCAAAACTACGACGGCATCTTGTCTCTCTGTGACGACTTTGACCCGGGCAGAAACGAGTTTTACTTTGACCGAGACCCCGATGCCTTCAAGTGCATCCTTGACGTTTACTACTTTGATGAGATTCACATCAAGCGAGGCATTTGTCCCATTTGTTTTCTCAAGGAGATGGAGTTCTGGAAGATCGACCCCAGCGTGCTGGACGAGTGCTGCAAAAGTGACCTGAGCGAGAAGGAGGTCGAGTTGAAGGAGATCGCCAGCAAGGTGCTTCTCATCTTGGAGGACATGGACAGCGAGCCCCCCGTGACTCGCTCTGAGCGGTACCAGAGATTCCTCTGGAAGATGATGGAGAAGCCCGGCTCTTCGTTGGTGGCGCGCGTCGTCGCCATCGCCTCGTTCCTCTTCATCCTTGTCTCCTCCATGGTGATGTGCGTGGGTACCATCCCGGAGCTCCAGGTTATGGACACCGAGGGGAAGCTCGTGGAACACCCGACCCTGGAGGCGATAGAGACCGCCTGCATCTTGTGGTTCACCGTGGAATACCTGCTGCGTCTCGCGTCCTCTCCAAACAAGCTGCACTTTGCCTTCGCGTTCATGAACGTCATCGACTTCATGGCCATCGTACCGTTCTACGTCGTCCTCAGCCTCACCTACTTCGGCACCAGCGCCATGATGGAGCTGGCCAACGTTCAACAAGCGGTGCAGGCTCTTCGTATCATGCGCATCGCGCGCATCTTCAAGTTGGCACGCCACTCGTCCGGGCTGCAAACCCTCACGCACGCGCTCAAGAGGAGCCTCAAAGAACTGGGCCTGCTGCTCATGTACATGGGAGTGGGGATCTTTGTGTTCTCTGCACTGGCCTACACCATGGAGCAAAGCCACCCGGAGACTCTGTTCAAGAGCATCCCGCAGTCTTTCTGGTGGGCCATCATCACCATGACCACGGTGGGCTACGGAGACATCTACCCCAAGACGACGCTCGGGAAGTGCAACGCGGCCGTGAGCTTTCTCTGCGGGGTGATAGCTATCGCTCTGCCCATCCACCCCATTATAAACAACTTTGTGGTGTTTTACAACAAGCAAAAGGTGCTGGAGACGGCTGCCATGCACGAGGTGGAGCTGATGGAGTTGAAGTCGGGCAGGAGCGCGCGAAGAACCAGCGCGACTCCAGGCGACTTGCAGCAACCGCGTGCGCGCACAGCACAGTGACATGCGTGCGTCCCCATCATCCCTGCAGTTGTGCAAAGTGTGTTATGGCACAGGAACGGCGTTGCAAGCATTTTGGACAAATAGAATACCGTGTTGATAGGGCTTTATAACAAGCGTTATTGACGGTTTTGATATCTGTTTTGATTCATCTCAATAGTGTGCATGCCTCTATGTGTCTATATTCACGCTTTTATGTTATACGTTGTAAACATTAAAAAACAAAACATTGGAAACGATATTATTGATATTTTTCTTCTTCTTTTTAAAATAATTATATTTGATTTGCTGCCTACAAAACAAAGCTGCATGACATTAGGCCTACTGTATTCACGGATTTGTGAATACAGTATTATTCTAGAATAACGATGATGTTTTTTTCTGTGGCGTTGCAATGTTTTTCTCAGTAAAATAAAGAAACTAAAAGCAACATTTTTGTTCAAGTGTCTCCTGTGTGTGTGTGTGTGTGTGTGTGTGTGTGTGTGTGTGTGTGTGTGTGTGTGTGTGTGTGTGTGTGTGTGTGTGTGTGTGTGTGCGTGCGTGCGTGCGTGCGTGCGTGCGTGTGTGTGTGTGTGTGTGTGTGTGTGCGTGCGTATTCCTCCCCATGTCGGCTGCGTTGTCTGGCGTAGCCTGACAACGCATGTGTTTCTGCAGGTCTAACCATGCGTGTACACTGCGTATACACAGCCACTGGTCTGTGAGAATATTCTCTCTCCCCACTCCCAGTGCCCCCGCATGGGGAGTGGGGGGAGGGGCGGGGGGGGGGGGGGGGGGGGGGGGGGGGGGGGGGGCTTCAAAGTGTAGCCGCAGCCGCCCACGGTCCGGGCTCAAAATATCCCCCCTCATTTTAGCCCCCATCCTCTGCCTCTGTGGACGAGGGAGAACAGTGCGTCCCCGCCATTGAAAGCAGCGCAGAGAAATACCTACATTGTTTTTTTTCCTTTCCAATGAGTTTCCAAAGTATTGACGGGTCACATCTAGTACAATGTAATGTCCGTCCACAAGGACGTATCTGCATCAACTTTTTTTCAGTTGCATTCAGCGGTTGATGAAGACGACAGGTACAACGATTTATGGGGTCAGATTCTATCGTTCCTCAAACACGCCCTCAAAGTATAAGCTCAGGCTATTATTTTTGCATGCAATTAGTGGATGTTAAAAGATGAAAGCAAGGACAAAAGAGAGGCATTTAAATACCGACAGGCGTCTCCTTTTATCAAATATAGCCCTGCATATTTTATGCATCAGCAATCTTTTCAGATGACTTGGTCACACACATCACACACACAGTGAGAGACACGGATACACACGCGCACACAAGCACGGCACACTCAAACTCACTCACACACACACACACACACACACACACACACACACACACACACACACACACACACACACACACACACACACACACACACACACACACACACACACACACACACACACAAACACAGAAACACACAAATCCACACATCCCCACTCTCTCCCACGCACACACACACACACACACACACACACACACACACACACACACACACACACACACACACACACACACACACACACACACACACACACACACACACACACACACACACACGTTTTGTAGCCGAATACCAGTAAACCAACTCTTAAACATGATTATATGAATCCTGCATGTAAAGTTGTAGATACACTTGGGAAATGAAGGGGTTAAACGGCATTGTCAATATCCACCTCCATCCATACCCCGCCCCCTCACTTACCTGCGCTCTGGGATTCTTTGTGGGGAGGAATCCCACGATCACTTGCCCTTCACAGCCCTTACTGGAGGTTATTGTGTCTGTGTTTTTGTGTGTGTTTTTGTGTGTGTTTTTGTGTGTGTGTGTGTGTGTGTGTGTGTGTGTGTGTGTGTGTGTGTGTGTGTGTGTGTGTGTGTGTGTGTGTGTGTGTGTGTGTGTGTGTGTGTGTGTGTGTGTGTGTGTTGTAAAGGAGATGGTGTGCACATAAGCGTGTGCAACTGTCTTCCGTTGCTTGGATGCATTTGATCTGGTCTGGCTGTGTGTGTGTGTGTGTGTGTGTGTGTGTGTGTGTGTGTGTGTGTGTGTGTGTGTGTGTGTGTGTGTGTGTGTGTGTGTGTGTGTGTGTGTGTGTGTGTGTGTGTGTGAGAGTGTGTGTGAACATACAGATATTCTGACACAGATCTGATAGCTGACAATCTGAGAAAAAAAAATGCTTCTTACACAGCATGTATACTTTACATATGCATCTTGGGGTTTTACCCGTCTCATATTTTCTAACTGCCTAAACCATAAAATGACAAACCAAGTTTTCACACAGCCACTGCTTTTCGGATTATACAGTATTGTAAGTATTAAACAGTATTATAATTCCTTAACTAAAGTTTAATTAAGCTGAACGGAGGATTGTAAAAATGTGTGACTTTGTTTGCATTGCTTAAGGCTTGTATACTTCTAATACGACTATAGAGTATACGTAATAGCTACTGGTGACGATTGGTGGATTTAGTGTGTGTGTGTGTGTGCGTGTGTGTGTGTGTGTGTGTGTGTGTGTGTGTGTGTGTGTGTGTGTGTGAGCGTGTGTGTGTGTGTGTGTGTGTGTGTGTGTGTGTGTGTGTGAGCGTGTGTGTGTGTGTGTGTGTGTGTGTGTGTGTGTGTGTGTGTGTGTGTGTGTATGTGTGTGTGTGTGTGTGTGTGTGTGTGTGAGAGCGTGTGTGTGTGTGTGTGTGTGTGTGTGTGTGTGTGTGTGTGTGTGTGTGTGTGTGTGAACATACAGATATTCTGACACAGATCTGATAGCTGACAATCTGAGAAAAAAAAATGCTCCTTTTACCCGTCTCTTATTTTCTAACTGCCTAAACCATAAAATGACAAACCAAGTTTTCACACAGCCACTGCTTTTCTGTTGTCATGGTTTCCGTCTTTAAATAACAGCCATTACATTCATTATATCAGGCTCAATGAAGCCAAATAACAGACCTGACCCCACATAGTGAACAAACTATACACAGTAAATCACAGGACATAATTAAGCTTCACCCTGTGACAAGAACATTGTGAATGCCACATTATGACACATCACACGTCCTTGTCATAAAATATATTAGTTACCCGGCTATTTTATGGGTTCGGAAAGGAAGGCTCTTTTTTGTTATTGTGCCACAAAAGTGAAGGCGATTATGCCACATTTTCTTGTGGCAAACTGCCTTCACAAAAAATACAAAAAAACGAAAATAAATACAACACTGCATGTATGCCAGACTCTCAGCCAACATTGCTCTCTAGGTCTCATCTTCTTCTTTCTAAGTGTCGTTAAGGTCAGTTATCCCCACGTCTCACACATTCTATTCATTATTGATGAATTGCCTATGCAATGGTTTATGCATGTGACCATTGAAACCCTTAAAGGAGCCACGCATAATACTACTGTGTATCGTATGTTTCTGCTCGGTACATTAAAGTGAAAACATTGTTCTCTCTCCCGTTATACAAATTAAAGCAGTAAAACCATACTAGTTACCGCTTGATAGTGTGTTCACATTTAGATTTGACTGGTCAGGATAGACAAAGAGCATCACAGTCTAAGCTTATGTTGAAAAAGGTCCCATGACATGACACCAAAAAGTGTGAGTGTGATTAACCGTTACAAGCAGTTTTGAAAATCAGTCTCTTATGACATCACAAGTGGGCATGTCCACCTAGATGTATGGTGGCATGTCATGGGACCTTTAATATATTTTACCCAGTTATATCTGCTTATCAATTTACCTTACCATGAGCAGAAAAAAATTTGCCTACTCATGTGATTCAAGCAATCTAAAAAATAATGTTTACGGTGGTCACTAATAATGTATGCCGTAATTGAACATGTATGTTCATTCAGATACAAACCTAATCTAGCCCTTGTTGCATGTTCAAGTCTGCTTTCTTGAACACGAATGATCATCCCATGCGTCGTTTAACTATAAAAATAGCTGTTCCCCACAGGAGAGATCAGCAAAAAAAAAGAAAAGATGCTCGGCAGAGAGGTAATGATTGATTAATGACTCAACCCTTACATAATTATTTACAGAGAGGTGGCTGCTGTCGTCATTTTCCCAAATAGTTGTATTTTTTGAGTGGCTATGAGCTGGAGGAGCAAAGATGTATGTTGAGCGGTCGAGCTGAATTATGTTGTCTGTATGGACATGAAGGTGGTCACATTAATTAACCATCTTTTACTATCCCATTTTTCACGAAGTAATCTGGAAAATCAACCCCTCATTTACCTTTTGTGCCTTGTGAAATGTGTTGTAAAACACGGCGTTCGAAACATGGAAAGTTGTAGAGACTAAGCAACAGATAGATTTAAATGAAAGGAGAGAGGGGGGCTGGTGGGTCCTCTAAATTATTGATTGTGGGAGCCACGCTGTAAAAGCCACCAACAGTTGGCGTGTTGACCTTCTAAAGTTTATTTTTCTCTGAGGGAGCACTCAGGCCTCCTTTGTAGACACCACCTCGCTCCCAGCAGGACGCCTGGTCCGCTTGTTATAGCCTCCCCCCGTCCTTCACTGAGTGGTTTAGGTCTTTATCAAAGCAGTGAGAGCAGGGCTGTGGATATATGTCTGTTTTGTTTGTGTGTGTGTGTGTGTGTGTGTGTGTGTGTGTGTGTGTGTGTGTGTGTGTGTGTGTGTGTGTGTGTGTGTGTGTGTGTGTGTGTGTGTGTGTGTGTGTGTGTACGTGTACGTGTGTGTGTGTGCGTGTGCGTGTGTGCGTGTGTGTGTGTGCGTGTGTGTGTGTGTATGTGTGGGGGCAGGGTTAAAAAAGTCTCTTGGTCAATAGTGTTTTGTTCCGCTTAAATGTTACTGTCAGCAGGAGGCAAAGAATCCATGTTAAATCATACTTTAAGAAGACATAAAGGTTCCAACACCTCATTTTATATGAGGTGATATGAGTGCAAGGCATGAAAAGCAAGTGTTAGTGCATTCAAAGTACAGGCACCACAGACACACTGACAGACTGGTACATCTTACTAACCATAACAAAACCGCTCACATCGCTTGAAAGGAAATCATGTTAACAATGGTCAGTCAAAAGTGCAAACAATCACATCCTTATAAATGTTTTGAGGGCACTTACGGCTGTACAGGATTGGGATATAAATGTGGGGGAATACTCTGCCTTGTGAAGTTAATCTATATCCAATTTAAAAGAACAATGAGTTTATAAGGAATGTTTGATGGATTCGAACCATAATTGCATTATTCCTTGAAAATATAATGTACAATTCCTGAAAGGAATTCACAAGAGGAATTCACGAAATGATGGGGTTACGGGTTCAGGTGAATGAAGAGGACACACCTAAATTATTCATGCACTCACTGCCATTTCTATTAATCTAGAAGAACAAGAAAGTGCTGGCCCTCTGCAGTGGATATTAACAGCAATGGACAGCGATGCAATGGGAATACCTTGAATTTCATACCAAACTAGTTGCAGGATTTAAACAGTTTGACACAGAATCGCTACATGGCCCACCCCGGAACTTAACTTCTGCTGCTGAAAATGTTGAAACGGCTGAGCTTTTTTAAACAGCAGCTCTGCAAATATATACTCTTTATTTACCAGACATTTTATCAGACCCATTTCTGTTTACAAATTCATTCATTAGCATTCATTGCACAATGTTATGTTTCCACTGTGGTTTTAATGAGTACTAAATTATAGATTGGTCTTCTTGCTCTGTGGACGATTGTCTGAAATAAAAGGATTATATTTTTGCACCGCTCTTATGGACACTGTGGTATATATAATCATGAATAAAAGAGTTGGCCTACTTCTGGACTATTACTGTATATTACTAATGATGATATGCAGTAACAAGGTCCATGCCACACTTCACCTAAGTGACTTCCACTTCCAGACAAAAGGTCGCAGGGCGGTGAAGTTGGAAGACCGGTTTATGGTGAAGGTTTGTTGAAAATCACCCATGGCATGGTTTTCCATGTTGCCATCTAGGAGAACTCTCCCTGAGTGTGTGTGGTGATGGCTGGTTTAACCTGTGCACACTGATTACCCAAGGTGCAACAGTTGTGCAGCCTCACCTAGCCCCAGAGTTCAATCAGACTTGGCCAGGTGAGGCTGCCTAACCAGCCAACATCCACACACTCTTAGGGGCCCCTCACACTAGGGCCTTTTGCCTGTTCCGTGCTGCAGGAAGATACCGCCCGTTTCCCCCCCACCCCACTCCCCCCGCTGGCCCGTGGTCGCACTGCTCCCAAAGGCCGTGGCCTGGGCACGATTGCTCCTTCATACATACGTCATCATGTCGTAATACGATAAATACGTCATCACCAAGCGTGGTGTCCAGCTGTGACTGAATGCTGTCATCGGCCCAAATTTCAAGTAAACACCCTCGACTTCACTATCGCACCAACGTAAACCCACTCGTGAACCGCTTGCCGCCATTGTTTAAAATGATTGTTGTGGGGAAGAAGGGCATGGACCTATAAAGAAGAAGGGTCGCGCAAGGACTACGTCATCCAGCTCACGTTGCGTATCCGCGCGTGTGCGCGTGTGATCTCATTGGCATCTGTACTTTGGCCACGGCACACCTCTCCCAAGTGTGCCGTGGCCAAGGGGCTGTTCCGTGCTGGAATACGGATGGCGTGGTCACACTAGCCAAACGTTCTAGACTTTAGTATGCAAATGAGCTCGAGCACGGGGCCGCGGCCCTAGTGTGAGTGGGCCCCTTAGTTATGCATTGACCACCGTCAACCGAACAAAAGTTTTGCATTTGTTAAAAGTAGGATATGTAATTTGTACTAGATCTTTCTCTGTTAGTCCATAATTCAACAGTGAAACCTACAAGCCAGGTAAGGGGCAACTATTGGCTGTTTCACTTTTTGTGAAATGACAGCAGACAATTCGGGGAGAGTGGAGTAAGATGAGTCAGTGGGTAAGTTAACCCACCCCCTGTATCCCTACTCTGGGGCAAGTTGAGCCAGAAAAAAATATTTTTTTGTCATACTTTCACAGACTTGTGTCCTAGGTGCATTGTTGTCATTTTAATTGACAGGGGACATCCTGAAATAAAGGTAGATGTTTTCATTGTACTTCTGTCTTCTTTTTCCTCGCCTAGAGGACAACATGAGTAGAAATGTGCCAATCATACCCCACTCTCCCCTATATCCCAATATAAATCAATAAGTGGATAAAATGCCTCATTGACATGATCCCATTGACACTATAATCATGCCAATGTGCGACTGATCCCCTACAGCATGTCAAAACTTGTCTTGTAGCAAAGCACCATGGTTTCCCACTGTCATGTTGCGTCTCTCCACGTGTCTTCTCTGTCCTCCGCTACCCTTGCATCCTCTCGTGACCGTGAACACTCACTCTCTGGCGGAACAATTGATAACGGTGCAAGGATTATCTCTGGAGGAGCAGGATGCGCATGCGCTGCAAGTCCCCAAGCTATCAGACGCAAAGTCAACAAAGGACGAAGGCGTAGGAACAATTACACCGGATGCAAGGAAAATGCAACATGGGGGGGGGGGGGGGGGACACAAATAATGATTATCGTGTCTGTTTGTCTCAAGGTGAGTCGTATACGTGGTCTTTTTCTGAGCCGTCGCTAATCTACTATAATCCTAGCCCTTAGCTAATATCTGAAGTGACCAGTTCGGAGCTGAACCTCCACTCCCTCTCTGCTCCCTCCCTCCCTTAATTTATCCGCCATTGAGGAGTGTTGCAACCACGCACCTATGTGGTGGAGCTATGGCAACGCTGTGTGACTGACTATGACAAGTATACCTGTTTGGTCGGAAATGAGCCGGGAGCGGTCTGAAGTCACCAGAGCAGACGTTCTCGCACAGAATTTCCTGCACTTATGGATGGCTATGATGGCTATGACTATGAAAAACAGACAAATATAAAACACGGAAATTAAATTAAATTAGGTGCTGTCATATTAACTATGACAAAAAAAACAACAACTAAGAGAGGGCAGTAGAGAAAAGATGGGTTTTGAGACGGGATTGGAAAACTAGTAAAACTAGATGTAAATTAACTGCACAGTAAAGACATTTTTCTGATCTTGGCTCAGACAGATATGGCAAACTCTCAATGCTCTACATTAGGGCTTTTGTGTAAAGGCAGCATATTAAATGAATAAAAAGCAGTCAACAAGATGTCAATGTGTGTTGTCTTGAGGCCTAAGCTACCGTGAGGACTTGATTAAAAAAACATAATGTGCATCTAAGTGTGCAAGGTGACCCCGACTGCTAACAAACTTCAGCAGTAGTCAATTACCACCAATCTTTCCAAAAAACTGGTACGGGCACTCTAGCATATATAGCAGACTGAAGAACATGTGTTTGGCCAGAAAGAAAGACAGCGATATGATACTGTCGAGGATTCTTATCTGTGGAACAAATATAAGATATTTTGAAAGATTGACCCTTTGCACTGTTGCATGAAAGAGGAGGAGCATACAGATCAAAGGTATGTCCACGCGCATAATCAAGGCAGGCTGTGGATTATTCTGGGCGAACTTGACTTGATATAAGATTTGGCCATGCAGGAACATTTGGCCATGCAGGAACATTATTTGCACTAGACACTTTTGCAGTGGACCAATCACTCCCCTTAGCATATAATAAAAACCTACGCTGGAGAATAGCAGGGAGCAGCCTATCATTTGAGGTATCCTTTTCTAGATTGGCTCTGCCTTTAAATACCCCTGTTTCATTGGTGTGTCACGACGAGATAATCCCCGGCGTCTATCAACAGTACAAATGGACTAATGGGCCTACGCAGAGAGACTGCCATTACATCTGGCACACGCCACAATACCCTATTTGGGTGTTTTTTGCCCCGGAAACCCTTGCTTGCTTCCTTGTAGTTATGCATTCATTATAATAGCTTCGGTATGAAAGAGGTCATGGGTGTAAGAAGATATTTGCTCAAATGTCTCGACAACTGTTGAGACATTTTTGCTGAATTTAAGTTAAGTGCTAACAGCTTTGAATTGAAGTTAAAGTTCTAACAGCTTTGAGTCTTGAACATATAGTGTTGAGTAGATAAGCGATTGGCCATACTGTCCTGTGCATGTAAAACAGTTGTGTTCAGGACTCCAAATTATGCTTTGCATGTCAGAATTCCCCACAAAAAACAACAACTGCACATAAAAAATGAATATTTTGTAAACCAGAGAATATTTCAAATCAACCTAAGCTTAACCAGCTAGCAAACAAAGTTAGTTTATTCAACCATCCTTGAGAACGTTGCCCTCGAATAATGAGAAATTATGCAGTCTTTGTGGAGGATCAACCCTACATTAACGCATTAACAAACAGCACCACTCATTTTTGTTCAGAGGAATAATGGTTGTAGTGCCATCTCCTGGACACATGACAGACTGCATTCAGTATTGGAACTCGTAGTAAACCTTACTCCGTCCCAAATAAAAAAAACAACTAAAATCTATTCTGGAACTAGTCGATCGATACTGCTCAGCGTGGTTCAATGGTTTCCACGAGGTAGATCCGGTGATCATGAGGCGTAAAGCAGGACCCTATCATACACATCAGTGGTTCAGTCGTGTGATTGGCTGCTGGTATCCACGCCTCTTTCCCCATGATCCTCCTTCTTCGATCAGGATTCTCCCTAGTCCCACCCCTCCTCGTTCCCTATCCTAACGGGTGTTAGCAGCATGGTGTGCGGTTGTTGTCGGGTACAGAGTAACATTTTGACAACCCACCCGCTCACCGAGTGGCCTTCTTGTATCCAATTTGCTCGATCTACTTCCAGGAAATGGCTTCGGCGGGTCGCATGTGCTGTCGCTTGATAGAAAGAAACAACAGAACTAGACACCCCTTCACGTACAGGTTTAGGAACACCGCAAAGGATAATAATCAACGCTGGTATTCCAGTGCTACGCAGAAGGAAAATGAAGTTGAACTCTCGCAACCAAGGAAAAACTTCGACGCAGTCCAGAAAAACATTGCAGAACAGGTAAATCATTTGTATGGGTCATGACAGCAGGTGAAAGGTCTCGCTTCGTATGACGTTCCATTGCATAACTTTTGAATGGGAAATGTGACCAGGCCAAATATGAACATTGCAGTTAAAACATGAATACCTACTGGCCAAACATGTTCACTATTTCAAGACGTGCATGCACACAAGAGGGGACCCTATGTAACTGCGTTATTACATAGCGATTTACCGTGACACATTATTTTTGAAGCTGTGAAGTAAACAAAGATTGATCGTAAACAGACTGTAAAGTAAATTATTGCACAACTGGAATACAGGGGATCATTTCGTTTGCAAAAAGTTAGTTATTAGAACTCTGTCGCCATTGGAAGCTTAACTACGGTCATGAGTCATGACCCTACAGGTAAAACATAAACGGATTTCAAACCAATGAACTAAAAAGATTGCAAGAGTAAGAAATGTGCTGGTCTACGTTTTACCGAAATGTCCTCCACACCTTTTAGTTCATCCTAAAAGGGGGGCGAGATGGGGGAAACAAGGAGTATATATATATATTTTAACAAGAGTTTGACTATGACGATATTATAACAACGAATGCAATACTTTAAAACACTGTAACCCAAACTCTAACTAACACAAACTTTATTGACAAGAGATGGGGTCAAGAATTCCGGCTGCCAGCCTCTCAAGAATAGGAACATTAGTACTTCTCCACATTGCTTTTAGATCAGTTTTGCACCACCAAACTCTCAAATGTGCATTATGCATTTACGTTGTTGGTGTCAGACTCCCATCAGGTTCTGCATTAGTATTCTCATTCACCTGGGGTAGAATTGCTTTCCCTTGCATATGGCATCAAAATGTGTGCTGATATCCGACCCATAGGTATTACAAATGTAGATTTTATTTACCGTTCCATTTGAATCGCAAGCAATTTGAGAAACCTTTGTGAATGAAGCTCCTGCCTCAATAGTAACACAATGATTTACTAAACTGTGATCGACTGGACCTGGCCGGCACAATCATTAACCAACTGAACCCTGTGCTTGCCCTTCCCAGGAGCTAGCGTCCAGCCCCTCGACGCGGAGTCGGGTCTTAAAGGACGACACCTTACCGTTCTCTGCGTTCCTGACTGACAGCTTTGGCCGAAGACACAGCTACCTCCGCATCTCCCTCACGGAGAAATGCAACCTGCGCTGTAAGTCAAACCCGTCACAAAGTATTTACATTTACATTTAGGGCATTTAGCAGAGGCTTTCATCCAAAGCATAAGAACATTTGCCCATTCCCTGCGTACAACAATGCTAACTAGGATAAGATGCTACACAACTAAGTACTATAACTAAGTACGACATACAATAAGTGCATACATTAAGTGCCAGGACGTACAACATACAATAAGTGTGTAGGAGTAGTTCCATAAATGTCATAATTCACTTAAAGCACGGGGTGAACTGTTATGTCGTCTCTCCATTTCTTGAACCTTTATACGCCAGGAGCCAAACTCAGTCCCTTGCACATGTGGGAAGTAAGATTACCTCTTTGAAAGAACTATGATATTTGCATAAAATTGGGATTATTGTTTGTTACCATTTTTGATTTTCATATATATTCCATCTATACTACTCAGTACTATATATAAATATATATGAACGAGAGTCCAATACCCATTGAACCAGGGTGATGATTGGTCCATTTCCCGCTGTGACGTTGTCCCATTTGCCTCTCAGGTCAGTACTGCATGCCGGAGGAAGGGGTGAAGCTGACGCCGCGAGCGCAGCTCCTGACCACCGCGGAGGTGCTGCGCCTGGCCCGCCTCTTCGTCCACGAAGGGGTGGACAAGATCCGGCTCACGGGCGGAGAGCCGCTCATCCGGCCCGATGTGCTGGACATCATCGGTGAGGCTCCTGCGCTGTAGGCGGCCGCCGTCCGAGGACAGGTCCTCCCTGTGGCGCTTTGTGTCAGGGATCCAAAACCTGCCATGGTGTTGGAGGTATTATATAAAGGTGTCCGTCTGAGGGTGGTCTCAGACAGGGGCGCCTGCTACCACTGCTCTGTGACGTATGACGTGTCCCGTGTCAGCGGGGCAGGATCCTGTAACTCCAAATCAGTTTGGGGCAGCTGGTGTGGGTTTTAGATTTGTTGAGCAGAAGATAATGCCTCTATTTGTGCACAGGCTCTCGTGAGTAACACCAGGAGAGCGTCAGACCTTGCGTGGTTCCGGGAGGCGGTCAGTGTAGCAGATTGGATTTGCTACGCCATAGCTCTCAGCCAGGTCCTAGAATCATTGTTTGAAACAGCTGAAATCATCCCATTATGAGAGAGAGAGAGGGGGAGAATGCTGTACGAGGACACCCAGAGCGGGGTCTTCGCAGTCATCCTGTTCAGGAGAGCTGTCAGCGACTTCAGAGAGAGAGCCAAACAGCAAGAGAGAGTGAGTTCCATAATCAGCATGCGCCATGAAGCCATGGCGAAATATGCTAAATTGGTGCACCACAACCGTTTTGTTCCAGTAAGGGAGATTTGTGTGGATTCGGTGTCATGTGAAGATTCAAGTGCGTGTGAATAAAAATCCACACAACTCGTCACTTGACTGGCCATTGCCCTGCCCGCCGCTGACCTCCACACACTATTGCCCAAGTCGAAACAACAAGGTTGTCTTGCGTTGCCTTCTCGGTTTGGATCTGTGAGGACGTGCTGTGCCGTCGTTTGTGTGTATTTCCCAGCATGCATGTCTTCAGTAGCCTAGCCACCTAGGCTACTAGCCTAGCCTAGGTTTGTACGTTTGTAGACTAGGTTCGTGTCACCTGATGGCTATGTTACCTCATCATGAAATACAGTGAAGAACAATGAAGAGTGTTATGAAACTCCTCATTACCAACTTCTTGGTTGGTGCTGTGAATTGTTGACCATCTGATTGTAAAAAAAATAGGCCAAGGTGTTATCAGCATGTGTAGAAAATATAGCTTTGCCTGTATTAAAGTATTGGGGTACAATAAAATGTATTTGATCAACTTTATAAGCTATTGATAGTTTTTTATGTGTTTTTTTTAATCGATACAGCATCGTTCTCCTTTCATTAATGCATCATTGATGGTTATGCCTCATATTTTTGCACCGCCCTTTAGCTGAGTTGAGGAAGTTGGAGGGCCTGAAGACCATCGCCGTGACGACCAACGGCATGAACCTTGCCCGGCTGCTGCCCAAGCTGAAGGACTCAGGCCTTGACCTCCTCAACATCAGCCTGGACACACTGATCCCCGCCAAGTTTGAGTTCATCGTCAGGCGAAAAGGTATTCGTACAATGGAAAGAAATCAATCATCATCAATCAATTTCTTCAATGGGGATACTGATTTTGGGATACTGACATTTTAAAGTTTTTAGGGGTCAAAAAATGAGGATTGGCACGACAAACATGGAGAGCCACCTCATCGAGCTCTACTGGATGTTGGCCCGCATCAGATCCATATTCGTATAAGCATGTGTTCGGATGGTCGCATTGCTGGAGACCCTAAGTCCAGGCCACAGTGGGCCCACTATGTTGGTTCAAAGACTGCAGCTTCCAGCACTAGACTACACACACACACACACACACACACACACACACACACACACACACACACACACACACACACACACACAGGGAGCAGGCCCTAGCAGGCTGACAAAGGCAAAGACCGCAGCATTGCTCTGCCAAACATCTGGGCCCGAGCCAGAATTCAGGTCTGGCAAACATTGACAGATGAGGCTTTTCACCACAGCGCATTGTCACATTTCTGCCTGCATGCATTTTTTAAGTTGTGTAACTATTTGACAGTTGGTACTTGAATGGTTGCCTTTTAGGTTTCTTGCTACCGGTATCAGCTGTTTTAGATAAAAACACACAATGAAATGCTGGTCTTGATCTGGAGTCTAGGGTTCAATAGCTTTCAGAGTAGACTGCTCTCAGTGCTCAGTCTCAGTCTAATTGTGTTCATAGTACATAGTCGACTGGTCAAATCAAAGATACAGGGTATATAAAAAACCCAAAGGCCAATAGTCCAAGCTGGAAACAAAGAGCTGATCGTGTTATGTATGTATGTTTACCCTCAAGCCTACTAGTGAGCAGTCCACTGTTTAGCTTATTTTATGAATAGCAAGCATCACTGTTATCGAGCTTTCCCGCTCACCTTCTGCTACCGCAACATGACTGTTGCCTGCTTAGTGAAACTAAATTGAACGGGCGTCACAGTGAAGCAGGCAGCCCTGCCTGGAAAGGCAAACAAAGCTCAAAGCATTTTTATTTCTACAAATCATAAATGAGCAGCAGGCAGAGTTTAGGCACTGAGGAGGCATCAGTCAATTGAACACTCAACTACCACCATGCTTTCATTTCACAGGCTTCCACAAAGTGATGGAGGGTATTGACAAGGCTCTAGAGATGGGCTACAACCCTGTCAAGGTATGGTCAAGCACACCATTTCTCTGTCTTCGCCATTCTGAAGTGGGACTAGTTTGACGTTAAAGCCTCTGACCAGGCACATCCATGTTCTGTTTTTTGTACGTAATTAAGGACCGCTTTTACATCTATTAGGTGTTAGGAATCAGTAGGTCTCAGATTTTAAAAATGTCAACAATGGCTATAACATTTAAATCGCTGTTCAGAAGTGTAGTCCACCAGCTGTGCCGGTGGAGCTCCTTTGGGAACTGAACACACGTAGAATGTATAAATGACAGGTTAAACTGATTATCCATATGTGTACATCGGTGGAAACTATATTTATGACTTTTAAGAAAAAGATCTGGACCGACTCTACGGAAGAAGGGAGCTTACTTGCTATCTATTCATTTTTCCATAGGCCATTAGGGTTTAATAAGACTTGTCTAATTTGGCAAATTGGCATATGAGACACACAGCATTGTAGGCTGGACAATGTCGTACATTCTACAATGACTTCTTTCACCAGCAGCGCAGCTGTGACGTTTTTATTATTTGTATTTGTTTTAAACAAACACCATCATATACCGTACACTTATGACAATTATACTACAATTGTTATGATTGATTTATTCATTACATCTTGGTTATCATAAAAATGCAGATGGGGACATTTGTATACGTTGATGTTGTGTTCATGTTATTCTTAATTTTCTTTATTCAACCAAATGGGGAAATTGATCCGCCTTCCCATCGTTAAATGCGCTGATGCGTTCAACCCTTCCTACTCTGAGAGTAGTGGGCCCCCTGGCTCCCAGCGCCGCACCCAGAAGCCACCTCCAGTGTGTGGCGCCCTCTTGCCTCGGTACCGGGCCGGGCAGGAGTGTTGACCGACATCTTATTGTTGTGTGGGAGGAAACCGGAGCACCGTCCGGGGGGGAAACCCACTTAACCACAGGGAGAACGTATGTTAGACTGAAAAGGTTTGTGCGCGTGCCGCCCCATCAGGTCAACTGTGTGGTGATGCGAGGACTCAACGAAGACGAGATCCTGGACTTTGTGGCGCTGACGGAGAAGAAGCCCATTGAGGTGCGCTTCATCGAGTACATGCCCTTTGATGGTGAGTAGTGCTGGCCAAGGCATGGGAATCAACCCTCCACCTCGTCAACCAGTTCGTGTTAATGTCATGTGATGGATTGCTTGAGCTTCACTCAATACCCTGGTACCTGTCTGGCCAAAAGAAATTAGTCAAGCGAAGTTGTCGCTGAAACCCAAAATTCTATGAAAGTAATAAAGTTTCAATGAGATCACTGCAACCGGGCCGATGTTTTAAAACACCACAGGTCCGGGGTTCAGGCTGAAGGGTTAAAGGTACTCCCTGAGAACACGGTTACTTTCAAATTTGATAAAATCACAAACTTTCTCTTTCTTCCAGGAAACAAGTGGAACTTCAAGAAGATGGTGAGCTATCAGGAAATGCTGGATTGCATAAAACAGCAGTGGCCTGCTCTAGAAATGGTTCCCACCGGACATGCAGACACAGCTAAGGTCAGCTCCCTCTGCAACATGCTGGGAGGAAGTACCCACTCGGCAACACCAGAGCGCTAAATACATGTCTGTTGCACTCACTCTGTCAAAAGCAACGAGGATGAAATGTAAGATGTTATTATATCAGCATCTCTGCGCGAGGCTCAATAGTTGGAAACAAGACGTGCAAATTGAAACGATGCAATTTAAAGAGCTATTTGGATTGTTACGTTACTCACAGTTCCTCTTCTGCTAGAAGAGAACCGACCCTGAAGTAGGCATCTGTGGCGCTCTCAGAAATACTGTGAAGTTCCTCCGTTCCGAAATGACTGACATTAGTATTCCTGCCTGTTACACATACATTAGAAACGAATAACAGCTCAGAACACTGCACAATAGAGCATCCAAATTGAACTTGTGCACAATGAAACATCTAAATGTTCATCAAAATGCTCAAGCACAATAAAACATCTACAATTATACGTGTACGCAGTAGTACTTGCACAGCATAGTACTAATTATTGTAAGTACTTCCATCATTCCGTAGTTGTGTTGTCTATAGGTCACAGGTCATTGACCGTCCCAAACCTGCCAGGTCATTCATGCAATCACGCAGACCCTCGCATTAGTCTTGAGTCTGTCCCCCCCTCTCTCCACTCACACGTCAGGGGTATAAAGTGCCAGGCTTCGCGGGCAAGGTGGGCTTCATCTCCTCCATGTCGGACCACTTCTGTGGCTCCTGCAACCGCTTGCGGCTCACCGCAGACGGCAACCTCAAGGTGAGACCTCAGCACTTGACCGGTGTCAGCGCCCGTGTGCACGTGTGTGGCCAAGCGTGTGCACGTGTGATGGGCGCGCGTGTGCACGTGTGTGTAACGATACACTGTTAGATTTTGTGCGTTGCTTTTGGTGTGGTTTTTGCCCAGGAAGCGTCCTGCTCACTCCTCTCTCACTCTACTATGTTGTGCACCAGGTTTGCCTGTTTGGCAACTCTGAGGTGTCCCTCAGGGATGAGCTGCGCTCGGGGGCGACGGAGACGCAGCTGCTGGACATCATCGGTGCGGCGGTGGGACGGAAGAAGAAACAGCATGCAGGTCTGATTAATATATCGCAACACTGTGCAGCACATTAAAGATATCACAGATGATACACTGTGTGGGACTTAACCCTCATCCTATTGTGTTTCACGTGTTCCAGGGGAAAGCGGATTGGTTGGTTATGTTCACGGGATAAAAATCCCATGAATATAATCAATTAATCCCTTTTATATCACCTGAATAAATCTTATTATTATTATTGTTATCTAATATGACAGGAGTTCTTGAAAATAAGACCTACTTTTCTCTGTTTCCCTTCAGGCATGTTGAACCTCTCGAAGATGAAGAATAGGCCCATGATCCTGATCGGTGGGTGACGTTGCTGTACGTACAAACACCCATGGACACATAGAGACAGCAGCCTAAGCACACCGGCGTATGATCTAGGCCACTGTTTCTCAACCTGTGGTACGTGTACCACTGGTGGTTTCACAAAGGTTTTGCAGGCGGCACATGGGATTTTATAAATGAAACCATAATAGACATAACACTATCAATAATTTAAAATAAAAATATTATAACTATTGTTCAGAAAATTTAGCATTATGGCTTTTAATGATTTAAAAAATAGTCTTGCTGTGTGTGTTCCTTGAAATGTTATAATATATCTTATCTCATTGCAATCTTAATTATAATGTTTCCCATTTCTGTTTTGTTTTGATTTGTGTTAAATAAACACACTGAGAGCTTAAGCAGCCTTGCTCTCCTTTTCTTTCGACTGTCTCCCACTGGCTCTCCTACTGCCTTCTTGCAGTATTAGTTGTGTATAAAGGGGGCGCTGGTACTCTTTGCTCCGCCACTGCATCTGTATTTATCTATTATTTGACCGCTTGCATGTACGGTGCTCTGCACCAGGGCTTGATGACAATTCAGTGGTTCACCTGACGCCAAAGGTTGGGAACCACTGATCTAGGCCACTCCACTGCCTGGGAGTTTACATTGACAGTGATGAACTTTGCCATGTATCCACAGGGTCGGCTACCCAGAGGTCTCTCTTTCTGCGCAAAGTCCCCCCGGCCGTGAAGAGAGCTTCCCTTCCCGGCCTGCCCATCGCACGTCCCTTCCCCCGCCACATGACAGTAGCCCCTTACCCCGCCAGAGTCTCCGGTCCAAACGGTTTTTGGTGCCTTCCAGACAGCTTTGACGGCTTATGCCGGGTCGCTGATGAAGCGGGGGCCGTCGGTCTTCAAAAATCATCACCCGCCCCTTCTTATGAGCCCAGCGATATCCGTCATGTACCTAGCTCCCCCAACAACGCCTTCACACATTCTCAAGCACGCACACGGCCTGCGAGTGGCACGGACACGGCCCGCCTCAGGTACGCACAAACCTCGGGTTCCCTCGCCGCGCGCAGCCTCTCTCTCGGTACCCCGGGGTATTCCGGTTCCGGCTCGCTACTTCAGAACAGCAAAGCCCCCCTCCCCTCCAACCACAGCCTCAGATTGTACCACAGACCCGCCTCCAGCCCCCCGCCCCCCGCCCAGGTCCCGCCCCCGGCAGAGAGCCCCGGAGCAGCCCGCGCGGACGCGGTCGACGCCGACGGCGACGCCACCCGGCTGACGCACACGGACGCGGACGGCCGCGCCGCGATGGTGGACGTGGGGGGGAAGGCGCCCACGCGCCGCACCGCCTCGGCCCGCGCCACCGTTCTCCTGGGCGCCGCCGCCTTCCGCCTGCTGCGGGACAACCAGCTGGCCAAGGGCGACGCGCTGGCCGTGGCGCAGCTGGCCGGCGTCATGGCCTCCAAGCGCACGGCGGAGCTCGTCCCCCTCTGCCACCCGCTGCCCCTGGACCACGCCGCGGTGGGCCTGGAGCTGGACCCGGCGCGCCACGCCGTGGTGGTCACCGCCAGCTGCCGCACCACGGGCCGCACCGGCGTGGAGATGGAGGCGCTGACGGCGGCGGCCGTGGCGGCGCTGACCCTGTACGACATGTGCAAGGCGGTGAGCCACGACATCGTCATCACGGAGGTGCAGCTGGTCCACAAGACGGGCGGGAAGCGGGACTTCCAGCGCGCGCCCTGAGACGCCGCTCGGTTGAAAGTGTGGGTGTGAGTGTGTGTGTGTGTGTGTGTGTGTGTGTGTGTGTGTGTGTGTGTGTGTGTGTGTGTGTGTGTGTGTGTGTGTGTGTGTGTGTGTGTGTGTGTGTGTGTGTATGCGTGTATGCGTGTGATTGTGTCGCTCACTCCTCTGATGTTGGTGATTGATTGTTGTGTTAGATCCCTTGCTGGCCAGCATTGTCACATACCAGCTAGAGGGGTCCCATCAAAATCAAACTAGTGTTTACTAATGTTGTAACTAATGCTATGGACAGAATTGTATTAGTGTTGCTCTCTCGGTTAGGCTACATGGGATGAGTTGGAACCGTGTGTAGAAGATGGACATTATCTAGTTGGTTATATCCACTTAACAGCATCAGCATGTGTGGACGTGTGTAAAGAACTCCCTCTTTATTGATCAACTGTGCCACTGATCAATCAATACTTTTCAAGTGAAGTGTCATTCCCTTTTGACTTCTGACAGCTGCTAAAGAAGAACGTGAAGTATTGCATTACTGAATCTCTATATATCTACTCCTATTAAAAGATGTACCTGTAATGTAATTTGCAAAGATGCAAACCCTAAATTTTGAATAATGAAAATGTCATAACCATCTTTTATAATATCTCAAATTGAAACTCCCAGATAAGAGGACAAGACAAATACATTGAAAAATATTTTTACGCCCCATTATTAACAAGATCAGACTGGTGCTTACTGATTACAGGTGTGGCCAATCATAGCGCGACTGTGAAACATGCTGATGAAGAAAATGGATAGTTAGCCACCCAAAGCTCAGCTACATGGACTGTATCAGGGCCGTGCAGAGACCCTTTGAGGGGCAGGGGCTCAAATTCAAAAAAGGGCACATGTGTGTTCATGCAACCCAGTCGCCAAGAAAAAACGTTGACGGTGTACGTTTCCATGAACACTGGATACGTAGCATTTCAACGTAAAAAATAGCATGTTATACCTACAGTATCCACGCGTGCCGCTGTGGAGGCGGGTTTCGGGGTTTGGGTTTCACGGCTTTCGCGGCAAATTGTGGACACGATTGTTTAGGGGGGGGGGGGGGGGGGGAGGAAGTAGACTGTTGTTGACCGGGGGGGGGGCGACACGTTTGTTGAGGGGGGGGGGGGAGACACGTTTGTAGGGAGGGGGGGGGGCACGCTCGACAACGAGAGTTGGTTTTTATTGAACGCTCGACAACGAGAGTTGGTTTTTATTGAACGAGACTTCAACACGGAACAGCTGCACGAAACGATGGTCACGTCACTCTCGGTGACGGTGTCGACAACAATGAACACACGAACAATGTTAATAGAACAACACACAACCACATAATATCCCGAACCCATTAACCCCACTTAATCCTAACAACAAAACAAGTTAACAAAAGCCCCTTTTGTCAACTGACAACCCCAATTCCCAGAATCCCCCGCGGCTCCGGAACACGGTGTAGCCGATATTAATCTTTATTATCTGAATGGGAAATGCAATATTTTAGGACAGATACACCATTAAACGCGTTTCTAATTACATTTCTAGCGAGAAATGTACATTTTCCTTACATAATCTTCAGTCAGTGAATGTGTATGATCTTTATTAATCTTTATTATCTGAATGGGAAATGCAATATTTTAGGACCGATTCACCGTTAAACGTGTTTCTAATAACATTTCTAGCGAGAAATATACTTTTTACTTGCATAATCTTCAGTCAGTGATTGTGTCTGATCTTTAGTTTTATAGTTATTAGGATTTGATCGGCTCGCTCGCATGTTTCAACGACGTCAGGTTGTTAGGAATAGGGACGCTGCTTTCGCTAAACTAGCAGCTCACGTGCTTCCTGCGTTTGTGTTATTAAACTGTTACTTTGTGTAACTTTTAATGATATCATCTTGTTAGAAACACGTATATCTGAGAGACAACCCAGTCGCCAAAAGCATACGTTGACAGTGTACGTTTCGTGAACACTGGATTACGTCGCATTTCAACATAAAATAGCGTGTTATACACACACACGCACGCACACACACGCAAGCACACACACGCACACGCACACACACACACACACACACACACACACACACACACACACACACACACACACGCACACGGTGCATTTCGCTGCTAAAACAACAACAAAAAAATATTCCCTAAAATATTATTACTAAAGAACCGTTTTCCAAAGAACGAAATGTAAACCAATGCATTCTGAATGGGAGTGTTTCTCCGATTTTTCCATGCTACACAGAACGAAATGTAAACCCATGCAAATAAAGACTTCATGGTCATAATAATTTAAATATCATTAATCTCCTGAGTGTGTTGGGTGGTATTCTATTTTTTTCAACGGGGCTGGTGCCGTCTCCTTTTGACCTTTTGACCCCAGACTTCTGGGGGAATAGCTGAATCAATTCATTAGTCAATCAGAAGCATGTAAATATCTTCCCGGTGGCGTAGGAGGACGAACAAGGTGTCCTTCAACATCTACGCTTCCAGGCGATTGCAACGGTGCCACACATGAGCATATTCGAACATGTTTAATGGTAGTAATTAGCTGTCGAAATTGGAGGCCTTAATCAATAATGAGCAGCTATTGATTTGCTTCCCGATAAAAATTTGTGACAAATTACATGTTATTTAGCATCTACACATTGAGCTGAGTCCAATGACACCAAGCATGACACTCTAGCTAATGGTAACATGTATTTTACATGGTACACCTAGGTCTAGGACATGATCTCGGTGTAGCAAGAGGGCGAGCTTGATCTCATTGGACTCAGCTTAACGTGTAGATGCTAATTAACATGTAATTTGTCAAAAATCTCCATCGGGAAGCAAATCTATAGCTGGTCATTATTGATAAAGGCCTTCAAAAACGACAGCTAATTACTACCCCGAAACATATTCAAATATGATCATGTGTGGCACTGTTGCAATCGTCTCGAAACGTAGATGTCAAAGGACACCTTGTTTGCCCTGTTGCACGACCGGGAAGATATTTTCATACTTCTAATGGATTGATTCATATTTTAAGGTTCTCGGAGTGAGACTTTAAGCGGCTGCAGCAGAAGTGTTGAGACGAAAGATGATATCAAGACATTAATAGAATATTCCCATTCACATTATGATTCTTCGTCATAACATCCGACCAAACATCCTTTACATTCACCGAGCGAAGATTATGAAAGTCCAGGCCCCCCCTTCCTGCACTCGGGGTCCGACCGGGCCAAGTTTCGGTGCGGGGGTCCCAGTTAGGCCCTAGAATATGGTATTCAAATTTCAGGGCGGTAGGACCTTCCTATCTCAAAAACTGTTTTTCCACCACATTCTGAACCATTAGGTCTCGCAGGCAACACTTCTGAAGGGGCTTTGTCCAAATGACAGTCCATTTGGGAAAACTTTTTTTCTCTATGGGCTAGAACTACAAATCTTGGATATGTCGTTCTCGGGGCCCCGGGAAATGTGTGTAAACATTTTAGCATCCCTAGCTATCTCGAAAAGGCCGGAAAAGGGGCGTGACCTCCAACAGTACAGTCACTGTACATAAGACAGAGGTTAGTTATAGGCCCCATTTTTTGCAGGATGGAGGTGTACATTTGTGGCTTAATGTGTGTAGACACAGCTGGCCTGTGGCCACGTCTTTGAAGTCTGGGGTCAAAAGGTCAAAAGGAGCCGGCACCACGCCGCTTATGAGATAACAAAAAACGAATCTGTATTTCTCTCATAACATTTTGTCATTATTGAAGAGAGGCCTGATTCTCAGATATGCATGTTGGACTGTTAGGGTATAGGTCTGGGAAGAACTTCAGGCCAAAATCTTGCAAGCGAGCCGCTGGGTGCAGGTGCAACGAGATGGAGCACTTGCTGAGTCATTTCCTGTAGGGCTGGAGCCACAGGTTGAAGCGTATATGCGTCCTTTGAAACCCCCTTTGATATATAAGAGACCCCAAGGTACAGTTTACTTAAATGTTCTCGCCTCAGTCACCTATTGCATCACTTCCTTTAGGGCTTCGGCCTCCTAATTGATCATTGTAGTATAATTGAATGCCCTCTTTCATATTATATGATACTTCCACCACTGGGACGTGGCAACAACTCTCCAAATCCATATGGGGAGGGGGGGGGGGGGGGGGGGGGGGGGGGGGGGGATGCTTTTGGACAGTAGGGGTGTACACTAGACATAAATAGGAAGCAAACTCAGGAGAAGGAATGACCTCTCACAAATATTTATTGAATAAATTGTTTCAAATAACCCTGCCTCGTTAAATCAATGAACTTGGTGTTTTGCTTTCAAAAATAGGTTATAGAAGAAGTCTAAACTGCAGAAAATAAAAACATCCAAGCTGCCTTTTAAGGATACCTCGGAATATCTGTCTATTTTTTAACCGTCGGACCCCAGTTTACGACAAAAACAACACAATTTACGGCAGCTCCTTTGCCGCGTGGTTTTTAGAGCCATGTAAGGATTAGAGGGGGAGGTCGATAGCAACCACCATAGCAACCATGACGGTCAAGTGACTGGATGCAGCCCCGTTGAAAAAAATAGAATACCACCCAACACACTCAGGAGATTAATGATATTTAAATTATTATGACCATGAAGTCTTTATTTGCATTGGTTTACATTTCGTTCTGTGTAGCATGGAAAAATCGGAGAAACACTCCCATTCAGAATGCATTGGTTTACATTTCGTTCTTTGGAAAACGGTTCTTTAGTAATAATATTTTAGGGAATTTTGTTGTTGTTTTAGCAGCGAAATGCACCGTGTGCGTGTGTGTGTGTGTGTGTGTGTGTGTGTGTGTGTGTGTGTGTGTCTGTGCGTGCGTGTGTGTCTGTGCGTGCGTGTGCGTGCTTGTGTGTGTGTGCGTGCGTGTGTGTGTATAACACGCTATTTTATGTTGAAATGCGACGTAATCCAGTGTTCACGAAACGTACACTGTCAACGTATGCTTTTGGCGACTGGGTTGGCTCTCAGATATACGTGTTTCTAACAAGATGATATCATTAAAAGTTACATAAAGTAACAGTTTAATAACACAAACGCAGGAAGCACGTGAGCAGCTAGTTTAGCGAAAGCAGCGTCCCTATTCCTAACAACCTGACGTCGTTGAAACATGCGAGCGAGCCGATCAAATCCTAATAACTATAAAACTAAATATCAGACACAATCACTGACTGAAGATTATGCAAGTAAAAAGTATATTTCTCGCTAGAAATGTTATTAGAAACACGTTTAACGGTGAATCGGTCCTAAAATATTGCATTTCCCATTCAGATAATAAAGATTAATAAAGATCATACACATTCACTGACTGAAGATTATGTAAGGAAAATGTACATTTCTCGCTAGAAATGTAATTAGAAACGCGTTTAATGGTGTATCTGTCCTAAAATATTGCATTTCCCATTCAGATAATAAAGATTAATATAGTGTTCCGGAGCCGCGGGGGATTCTGGGAATTGGGGTTGTCAGTTGACAAATGGGGCTTTTGTTAACTTGTTTTGTTGTTAGGATTAAGTGGGGTTAATGGGTTCGGGATGTTATGTGGTTGTGTGTTGTTCTATTAACATTGTTCGTGTGTTCATTGTTGTCGACACCGTCACCGAGAGTGACGTGACCATCGTTTCGTGCAGCTGTTCCGTGTTGAAGTCTCGTTCAATAAAAACCAACTCTCGTTGTCGAGCGTTCAATAAAAACCAACTCTCGTTGTCGAGCGTGCCCCCCCCCTACAAACGTGTCTCTCCCCCCCCCCCCCCCCCCCCCCCCCTCAACAAACGTGTCTCCCCCCCCCCCTCCCCGGTCAACAACAGTCTACCTCCCCCCCCCCCCCCCCCCCCCTAAACAATCGTGTCCACAATTTGCCGCGAAAGCCGTGAAACCCAAACCCCGAAACCCGCCTCCACAGCGGCACGCGTGGATACTGTAGGTATAACACGCTATTTTTTACGTTGAAATGCTACGTATCCAGTGTTCATGGAAACGTACACCGTCAACGTTTTTTCTTGGCGACTGGGTTGCTCCAGGAGAACCTGGAGTTCCATTTCATTGAAATAAGCGGCCCGTTTCGCCATATCGATCAGGGTTTCCATGATCCATACATCACGTCTTTTTAAGTTTGGCGTGGACGCACACAACCCTGTGTTAACCAACCCCGAGTTGATTGAACTAATGCATAACCGCTGCTGTGGAACCGAAAACTCTGGGTTGGTCGGCACAGGGTCAATCAACCTAGAGTTCAGCGTTAACTCAGTGTTTGTTAAACCTCCGTTCGTGGAACACCCCTCAGGTGTTCGGCGAACTCAGAAGTTCAGGGCCACATAACAAATTGCAATGCCAACACATAGCCACTAGGGGTCAGCACAATACCACAAAGCAAGTTGTAATGCCAACACATAGCCACAAGGGAGCAGCATAGAGACACATACAACATCCAGAGAGGCGGGAGTTCAGCACCATGCTTAGCCAATCAGAGCACATAACTAAGGCCCAATCCCGTTTCTTTGCTCACTGTCTCAACCCTACATCTCAACCCTAACCCTCATTGCTCATGCTCATTGCTACCCCTCATTGCTACCCCTAACCGACCCTACCAAATGGGACAACCCTACCCTGTGACATCATCATGGCCTCCCCGTGCCCCCTAGCAGATAACCAGACCCCTGGTAATGTTACAAGAGACAGACTGGCTGCCATTGTCTCGGGCAACGAGCAAGACCCATTGTAAAGATGTTTAACCTGAAATGGTATTTATATTTTGTAATTGGCATGTTTAAATAAAGTGTTGAAAAAAAAAAAAATACTATTTGTCCCTCGTAATATACCTTTATTTTGAATGTCACTTAGCTACATGTTAAAGGTGTGTGAGTGCACCCTTAGATAATAATCGGTTAAGAACAAGAACACTTTAGAAGAAACACTTTATTTAAATAAACACTGAACCACACATCTAAAAATACACACACACGCACACCTAAAAATACACACACACACACACACCCTCTCTCAGCTTTTGAGAGAATGGTGGAGAATCACATCTTCTCCACCATTCCGCCAACTTTGCCTCGCTCTCCTCATGCCTCGCCTGCTCCCTGGCACTCTCCTCTTGGAAGGGGTGTCTGGGGGGGTGGAAGAGGTGCCTGGGGTGGAGGAGCATGAGGGAGAGGTGGGGGGGCTGGTGGCAGTGGACTCAACGATGTCCTGAAAGAAAACGAATAAGAAGGAATTAGGAATTATATGCCAGAACTGGGTGATATGGCCATATGTTACGTACAATATATAATAGCTATGTACACAATATAGTACTGCCAAAAATTACATTGATTAACCATGTAATATTACTAATATAATATAATATATTAGTATATATAATATTACTTATAGAATGTTACTAATATAATATCATATATTATATTGTGGTCACTACATATATTAGTATATATAATATTACTTATAGAATGTTACTAATATAATATATTAGTATAAAGCTTATTTTTAACCTGGAGTCACTAGAACATGGAAGATCTGGATATCATACGACATGATATCCAGCCCGGTCTTGCAGCCCGGCCGTCGGACCCCCGCGGGCCGCCCGACCCCGGCTCCCGGCCGGGCCGCAGAGCACGATCACGGGCTGCAGCCCGGCCGAGAACCGGGGCCGGGCGGCCCGCGAAAGTCCGACGGCCGGGCCGCAGAGTGGGCCGCCCGACCCCGGTTCTCGGCCGGGCCGCAGAGCACGATCACGGGCTGCAGCCCGGCCAAGAACCGGGGTCGGGCGGCCCGCGAAAGTCCGACGGCCGGGCCGCAGAGTGGGCCGCCCGACCCCGGCTCTCGGCCGGGCCGCAGAGCACGATCACGGGCTGCAGCCCGGCCGAGAACCGGGGTCGGGCGGCCCGTGAAAGTCGGCCGGGGACTTTCGCGATCTTCCGCGAAAGTCGGCCACAGACTTTCGCGATCTTCCGAGAGTCCTTGGCCGGGCTTCGAAGCCCGCGGCCGGGCTGCAGAGTATAATTAATAAAATAATTACTAGTTAATTACAGAGAAAATACTTACATTTGTGTTTTTCCAATCCTGTCGCATCTTTTCGTCCTCCATCTTGTCTAGGATATTTCTGGATTTTCCGTTTTCTCGCAAGGTATTGTGGGAGCAAGTCAGAACTGAATCACTTTGAGGGTGCCCATCGAAAATCTCAATTTTGAGGGGATGTTAGCCCTCCCCCTTACCCCTTAAAGCTACCTTAAAGTGGTATTGGGACATTGCTCCACGGTGCGTGCACGCGCAACAGCGAGGGCTAGGGCTGAGATTTTCTTTAGAGCAAAGGAATGGGAAAGGGCCGTAATCCACGCCTGCCCAGTATTAAAGTTACAACCCATAGCCCAGGGGGTTAGAACGCTCCAGGTAAAGCATCCTTTTGAATGCCCTACTAAGTGTATCTCCACGCGTGTTTGTACAATTCCCCTCCCTTTGCTTCATAGTATGCTAGTCCAAACCTTTGCTAAATTAAGTGAGTTAAGGCGATCCTGACATGGCAGACTTTTTCCAAAAAGAACACGGCAATTTGGTGACCCCGACGTGATGGCCAAAGACCGGGGGAGCTGCAGAGGCGAGCGACGGGCGTTGCTCACCATCCCTTCAACGCCCTGGGCAAAAAAACGAGTAACCCCTGACTGCAGCTCGCAGATCGAGGAGAGGCTTAAATTTTCCTTAAATGTGGGCTGGCTTAAACGTTTAAGCCAGCCCACATTTAAGGAAAATTCCGCGCAGTATCATGCAAGTGCCCCTGACTGCAGCCCGCAGATCGAGGAGGAGCTTAAATTTTCCCTAAATGTGGGCTGGTCTAAACGTTTAACCCATGGTTTCACCCTCGCGGGCGCCATCTGGTGGCGGAGATCCGGCAGCACATTCTCAAACGTCAATACAGCACAGCACAGCACAATGACTTACCGGTAATATGGAAAAAGGTTCATGCATTTGATAGACTTAGACTTTCCTACTTTTAACTTGTCATTTCAAATGTCTTTTTTTACCATGAAAAAAATTATGCATGTATATATATATATATATATATATATATATATATATATATTAGGGGTGTAACGGTACACGTATTTGAACCGAACCGTCACGGTACAGGCACTTCGGTGCGGTTACAGAGGTGTACCGCGGTCCGTAAATGTGGCGTACATAGCGTTAATATGGCGAATGTAAAGGCTTGTTTTGCGGTGCGGAACTTAAAACTTGAAGTCGGAGTTCCCCCCGGACCGTTTAGCCTTACTAGGCTCGGCTCGCACGTGCGCGACCTCCGCGTAGTAGCAGTAGCAGAGCGCGATCGCAACTGTGTGCAGACATTGTTCAACAGCGATCGTCTATGCAAATGGAAAACACATCGAACATGCACAAAATTTTCGCCCCCAGTACAATTTTAACGTGACAGCACCATCCAGGTGTTACTGTCACCGCTGCGAAATGAAAAAAAGTTGTTCAAACCGTTCAAACCCAGCTCCCTACACTATTTAATCAACCCCTACACCTATCTGGGAATTCAGAACGGGCAAATGCCATCACCAGGTCTATTGGTGATTTCATTGCCTCTGACCTACGAGAGGCAATGAAAACACCAATAGATTATAAAATACATAAGCTGTGATTTAAGTTAAGGCTGCAGTTGCACTTTTATTTAATGATTGATATTTATATTTATGAGAACTTCAGAGCTTTAGAGAGCTGCAGGAATATTTTCTTTAAACCCTTAAAGTTTACATACTCTTTGTTTACATACCAGCTTAAAGAGCCTAGACTGAGCATTAACACTGTATTTTTCATTAATTTTATGTTAGGGTTATTGGAGAATTGCTGCAGTATTTTTTTTATATTTGTTACACATTTTATTTGTATGTTTCATACTGACAGCTAAAACTGTTGTGTTTAATTCGGTACTAATTAAACTTATGTTCGTTCTGTCAAGCAATCCGTTTTTTCACCATAACTATGAACCGAACCGTCCTGTACCGTACCGTGACTTCAAAACCGAGGTACGTACCGAACCGTGACTGTTGTGCACCGTTACACCCCTAATATATATATATATATATATATATATATATATATATATATATAAATGTTTAACAAAGGCAAGTATCAAGGTATCTTTCTGGCCCATAGCAAGCAACCCTGTTACGGGTTTCCAGTTCTATCAATTTCCCAGCGTCTAGAAAGGAACAGATTGCGGTTCTTATAGGCAGAATAACAATGCAAGATGTGAAACAGATAATTGAAATAAGTGGAGGGATTACGCTTTAGTCTAGCAATAGTTGACTACAAGACTAATTAATCACATGACCTCTCACCTGTAGCCCTCCTTGCACTCGTCGCCATTTTCTGTCCTGTAATCGGTCTTCTTCAGACCTTAGTGATTTTATGACAACATACAGTAACTATGAAAACATTCACGTTGGTCTGCAGTGCGTGTCATTTGTCATTTGATTCAAAAGTGTGATATTCAGGGCTCTTACGGTATGGGGAAGTTCTGCAGGAGAGCGAGACACCACCATCTCCTAATTTGCAACATGTTTTCCTTTGAAGAAGGAAATGCAGGAAGATGTTAATATGTTGTAAAAAAAATAACACCTTATACACAGGGCTGTAGTGGTCAAATTAGAGGTGGGTAAACTATGAATTTTTTGATCAGACCGACCTCGACACAACGCAACGCAACGCAAAGTGTTGCGACTCTATAAGGCTAGCCTGGCTATATTCCATTATGTTATCAATTAAAGTCATATTAAATCAATCAATGACAGTCAATTAATGTGTTTGTAGTTTATTCAAGTTATTCAAATTTCAACAGTAAAGAAAAGTATGTGTAGATTAAGAACTATCTATCTATGGCATGTGTGTATGTGTGTGTATTAGTATGCATGCTTTTCACAGTAGTGCCCAGAGGGCCTCCTTGTCCTCCACGTCAGGTCCTGCCTTGCAGGGGCGTGTTCTGGAGTTCATGGCTCCCCTGTGCTTCACCAGCCAGGACTTCACTTACGTGTTGGATTGAACTTTGTGGTGGTGTCACACTAAATTTGTACCGGCTGCCAAATTTGTACCGGGCGCGTCATCCATACGTAATCCACTCCAAATCTGCCTGGCAACAGATGATCGCTTCGTCCGTTGCCCGGTAACGGACGATCGCGTCGAATGACGTGAACATTCGCGAACCTTCTATCTAGCGATCCGTTATCTGTATTGTGCTATTTCGTCCTTGACCTGCTTTAAACACTCAGTTTACTTGCTAAATTTGATTAAACAATTAAATACAATACAAATATAAAGTAAAAACAAGTGTTATATCAACATCAGTTATTAGACCGTCACACGGAGCATGCGCAGTTGGATTGGCGCGCTGCATGTTGATGTCTGTTCCAAGATACATCGTGTGTTTATTAAAGGCCCACTATGCAACTTCGGGCATTTCTTCGCTGTTTTCTTGGTTTTGGCACGCACATTTCTCTACACAGCGCCCCCTAAAGCTTCGTAGTAGATATTTCACAACATTGTCGTAACAACTCGTTGACGACCCTTCCCCATGCACTTCTACGCGAGCCATGTGCATTTGTTTTCAAAGAAGCCGGCGAATGCGTGGAGCCATGTCCGAAGTAGATGTTCATAAAGTGTAGGCAAGGTTATACATTTTTAAAAGGGTGTATTTGTATTGCAATAAACATAAATCCATCCTTTTTTATAGTTGACGGGGAGAATTTATATCCTAGATTATAATTGTTTTATCTTAGGTTGAACAGAACAATCAGTGTAAGAGGTTTGGCCAACATAATAATCTAAATCAACAAGAACCTGGATTCAGGGATTCAGTCTGTATCTGGGGGACGAGACAGACGAACAGCAAAACACCCATGGAACCAAAGGTGTTTATATGGTTGCAACCAAGCAAGCTAGAAACATACAGGGCTCACAACAAAACGGTCGAAAAAACAATTTTTACAGGGCTCACAACAAAATGATTGAGCAAACACATTTGTACAGAGACTATCAACATCAAGAATACCACGAAGACAAAGGCCACCCAAGGGTACTTTCAATTTCAAAAGCAACACGGCCGAGTCGGCGTCTGATTTGCAGTCTTCTTTTTCTTTCAGTACACGCTATTCCTGAACAGCTTGCCCAACGTTTACTCGTGTCTGGCCTCTCTGCCGGTCAGTCTCCCTTTTCTCTTCCTCTGTTCTTCCGACATTGGGTTTCTCTGTCTCTTTTTAGTCGGCTGATCTATGATGAATATAACAATCCCTTAGTGACTTGTGTTTATATCGAGCCGGTTCCGTGTTTGGGGGTCTGTGCCGTAAAGCAATTCGTTACTTCGCGAGGCCCGAGACTCCCGCGAGAGTGGGTGGCGGGTCGCCGGCAGAAACATATTCCTTTTCTCCGCCAAGATGCGCAAGGGTGAGTCGAAACAACGAACAATCGAACAAAAATGTATAATAGAACCATCGCAATGACTCTTAGCCTGTTATATTAAGGTAAATCAAGCCAAGTTGCATAGTTCCCCTTTCACTCGTGTCTGATCTCTTTTCTGGTCCATTCTTTTTGTTCCACCGACGGTCGCCTCTTGGGTCCCTTATCAGTCGATTGATCCATGATGAATGCAACAATTGCCTCGCAACTGGCTGTTTATATCTAGCCGGTGTCATGTTTGGGTTGTGTGTCTGTGCCGTAAAGCATTTTCGAAACTACAATCTGACTACATTTTCGAGGATACTTCCGCTGCGTCACATCCGGAATGTCCTGGTCCGAGCAGATCAATTTGCATATGCGCTTTTTCACTGAAGAGGCGACATGGGAAAATGACACACCCACCAATCGACCCAGAAATGGATGCAGAACCATCAGCATAACTCTCAACCTGCATACTTAATGTAATTTTGGCTAAAAAAGTTGCATAGTGGGCCTTTAAGGAACCCAACAAAACATTACATTATCTAGCAATCCGTTAACTGTATTATGTTATTTCGTCTTTGGCAACATGAGCGCGAATGTTCTTTGAAACCTGCCCGGCAACGGACGACGCGATCATCTGCTGACAGGCAGGTTTGGAATGGATTAGGTATGGATGACGCGCCTGGTACAAATTTGGCAGCCGGTACAAATTTAGTGTGACAGTGGCTGAGTGGTGGTGGGCCATTCAGTTGAATAAACATCAAGGACGACACTGTGACCAAGTGCAGACTGCATCTCAGGGGGCACACTATGATGTTCATTAAGCTGAACCCCCTCTCACACTCAGCAGTGCTAACTGGAATGACATGGTCGATATTCAGGAGTGGCGCAAGGTTTTCTGGAATGATGCTTGAGTTATCCTTAAAATCCCTATAGCCTTCAAGAATTTTTCTGCCATCAAGTCTGAACCTTTGGGCAAGTTGTTTCAACTTGGATTCCCCATACTGCTCCTCTAGGGAACAGGCCAGTTTGCTGGGAAAATAACTTTAAAGAAAATAGATAATAAAATAAAAATATTTATAATATATAAAATACAAATATTTATAAATATATATATTTTTATTGGTTTAACCGCCAACCGCCCGAATTTAATTAAAATATATGTTTTTGTCGCGTCATCCGCCCGATCCACGGTTCAGCCGCGGAGTCCACGGCTGCAACCGCCAACCTCGCATCTCCAAATTGAGGCTTTAACATAGCGACCAAGCTATAGCGAAGTTGATACGCCGAAACCGGAGTTTAATATGGACAGTAAAACTCTGACTGACTTTCACTCATTTTGACGTGGGCAGTACACGGATAGCATGACTACGCATTGGCCAATCTGAATGCTCGTAGTCACTTAATAGTTCGTCAAGTAAAATTGATTTATAAATCACAAAAACAACTCATGTGAATTGATCATCTTCAGTCTTACTTTGTTCTTGAGGCCTTTTTCGGGCATCTGTTGGAGTGGGAGAACTCTCTTCAAAAATCGCCTGATATCCATGGCTAATTAATGACAGGTAGGCAGGCATGATAATCCACAATGCGCAGGGCCATGTGTTTACATACTTCCTGTTTACATATTTTCCTGGATCCTGATTGGTGTCGCTGCCGCAGCCGCAAGGCACTGATTGGAGGGTCACAGACTATAATAGCATAGGCCAGCGCAGATATATGATTCAGATTACAGCGTTTATTTGTTCAACAATATGAAACCTTGTCTTAGGTGTTTTAAAATTATGCTGAATTTATTTCCGATTATTCCAACGGCAGAATAATGCCTCTTTCACCTGCTTGTCGTTGAAATATCGCAAATTTTATTGTAGATTCCGCAAGTTCAATATAGATTATGGTTCAAAAGTCAAATGAGTGAGTACTTATGTCCTTTCGATTTCTTACAGTTTGGGCCGTTGTTGGCCATACACGCTAGCATTCTGCTAATGAATGCTGATTGGTCAGGGACGGATTTGCGACTGATTACGACCAGAGACCCCTCTTGACGGCATCTGAAGCTGAAGAGCAATCAGAAACGTGTTAACTTCGACTTTCCGTCGAACTCAATTTTTGCGTACTGTATTTATATTTTCCTGCAGGCCTTTTTATTTTTTAGATAGTATGTATGGTGAAAGTACATGGGCATAAATTGAATTTCTTCCATTTCTTGCGTTCAATGTTCCATGTGTTACATACATGGTAGGTAGGCTTCGCGCATTTTTTTTTTTTTTACATTAGCTCACTAAAACTCTGTAACTAGGGTATTAAGCAAAAAAAAAGCCTTACCTCCAACAGCTGGTGTTATCGTTGCGGGAAAAGGGAAGTGCTTTAGAAACGGCCGTATGGTCTGACAGTATGACAATGTGTGACGTCATCGCATGTTTTTAACGCCTTTTTAGAACAGATACGTGACCTTAAAAAATGCAATATTCAGCTGAGTTTATTATCTTAGCCCCACCTTTTGATAGCAACTTTCAAATTACTTGACAAAAAATTACATTGTGAGAAAAGTGGATTCTGAGGATAAAACCCCGTTGGCTCCCATTCATTCTGGACTCGCCTACGAGCGCCCCGCGTGGTCAGAGATTATTACTGCAACCAGTCCAGAAAACCGGAACTAACCCGCCAGTGCCCATTCTCCTCATATTAGACATTCTCTGATGATACTGCGCGGAATTTTCCTTAAATGTGGGCTGGCTTACGTAAACACACACTTCAACACCCCATTGATTAGGTAGTTCTGGGTCCAACTAACACAGAGAACTCAAGCCTGCATCACACCAGAGGCCTGTTTCAGGTAGCTGGTTTAACATACTCTGAGTTTAATCCTGCGCTCTGAGTTGGTTGACTCAGAGTTCAGGGTTGAAAAGCAACTCTGGGTTTTCGGTTTCAGAACAGGTGATCAGCGTTGGGTTAATCAACTCTGAGTATGTTCACTCTGGGTTGAGGGCGTGCCTGTTGACTATGAAGAGCCATCATCAATGGATCTCTGATAACATGATCAAACATGGACCAAAAGCGTAGATCCACTTACTTTTCCCCCACGGAATTGGAAATTCTAATGAACATGTATGCCGAGCAGTTACCCATTTTAACAAAAAAAAAAGCAATACCGCCGCGGCAGCGAGAGCGCGAGAGAGAGCTTGGCAGGAAATAGCTGAACAAGTCAATGCGTGAGTCAAATAAATTAGTAAAATAAAATAAAAAAAGAGGAAAGTTTAATATCTTCCACTTATTCAATATGTAAATTGTGTGTGTGTGTGTGTGTGTGTGTGTGTGTGTGTGTGTGTGTGTGTGTGTGTGTGTGTGTGTGTGTGTGTGTGTGTGTGTGTGTGTCAATTTACGCAACCCCGAGTTGCCCCACGAGGACTTGGCAGCAAATGAAGTACAAAAATATAGTTTAAACAGGTAAACTAATGTTTAATTGAAATCAAATCAATTGTGCTGTTTTGCCTGCTCTACCTAATTTAACAGCTATGTTCAACATGTATTATATATTTGTATACTATATTTAAGCAGTAAATGTAAGTAGTACATTTCCCAGCCACCCCAACACTGCCAATATTTAATAGGATTTAGATATATTAGAAGGCTACACCTAGGCAAAATGCATTATATACAGAGCCGGACAGTAACGGAGTACATTTACTTGAGTACAGTACTTAAGTACAATTTTGAGGGATCTGTACTTTACTCGAGTATAATTTTTTGGGAGTACTCATGACTTTACTCAAGTACATTTGAGAGGCAAATATTGTACTCTTTACTCCGTTACATTTCTATCCATAACCGTGAGTACCCGTTACTCCTTCTGAAAATAAAAAATAAAAGGAGAAAAGAAAAATCACGGAAACCCTCAATTTGTTGTTTCCCTCTCAAACGTGATTCCCTCTCAAACTGATTAGGACAGCCTTCAGCCTATCAGCAATCACCTTTGCTTTCCGCCAAAGCCAACTCCATGGTCAGAATTAGATGAGAGACGATTGTTGATTTGATTGATAAAAAAACGGAGAAACTCACACATACATAGAATTGTTAGCTGAATTTTCTTTTCTGATATTGCATATTTATGTAAGCTGAGCAATTGTTTTTATGTTCTTGAGTATACTGTTATACTGTATACTATTGTGCTATTGCCATGGTAAAAAGATGAAAATTGCTTGATTTTACTTTCAATTCCTATTACATTCTCCAAGGTGTTAACATTTTTCATAACTCCATGTAGGACGTTTCTATACATAAATGTAAGCACTGTGGCAGTAGTAATGCAATATTTAGAAAACATACTCTTGTACTCTTGATACTCAAGTACTTTTAAAAACAAGTACTTCAGTACTTTTACTTAAGTAGACATCTGACTGTAGTACTTTTACTTGTACTTGAGTAAAATTTAGCAAGGGGTATCTGTACTTTTACTCAAGTAAGGAAGCTGTGTACTCTGTCCGCCTCTGATTATATATATATATATATGTCTTCAAAATAGCGCTTACTGAATATTAGGGTAACATTTTCCTCCATGTTAGCAAATCGAAAAAATGCAGAGGCCCGGCAGACTGCAGCCCTCACAGAGGCTGAGGAGATGGCCCTCAGCCAACAGAGTATGCGTCCTGTGGCTGAGGGCATCCCTGGGGGGAGCTCCTCTGATCCCCCCCACCCCCCAGGATAGAAGTGCCTTTACAGTATAAGAGGTTGGTTATTCAAAATAATTAAATATGTACACGCAACCCAGCGCGTTGCAAATTAGATGGGGCAATATTCTGGCTCAAGTAATAATTGCACTGTCTAATCATCTTCTTCCAGTTACTGATGGCGTCATCGCCCTACTTGAACCAGATGCCCTCACCAACCTCCATGCAATTGTAACAATTCAAAAGATGCAAAAGGATGCTTTGGAGATCCAAATTTTGGAACATAAGTTATAGGTGGGTGAGGTGCAAACTGGGATAGGCTACTGTTCCCTGCTCTGAAAACATACCCAATATAAATTACTTTTTTTTTTTTGTGCTTTCAGGAAATAAAAAAATCCTCATAATAAGTAGATTGTCTTTATTAGAACACGGGCTGTGGTGGGACAAGTTATTTTGTTGAACAGTTTACTCAAAGGGTTTTACTTCAGTGAACAATGCAGACGATTATGCTGAGCATGTGCATGTAGAGAAGAACAGCATCTGGTTAAAAGCAGTACCAGGGTCTTTTCTGCCTTGCATTCTTAAAATGAGTTTCTTGACTTGCAGCAGTTATAGGTCCGTGGTTAGCAGAGGCGGACAGAGTACACAGCTTCCTTACTTGAGTAAAAGTACAGATACCCCTTGCTAAATTTTACTCAAGTACAAGTAAAAGTACTACAGTCAGATGTCTACTTAAGTAAAAGTACTGAAGTACTTGTTTTTAAAAGTACTTGAGTATGAAGAGTACAAGAGTATGTTTTCTAAATATTGCATTACTACTGCCACAGTGCTTACATTTATGTATAGAAACGTCCTACATGGAGTTATGAAAAATGTTAACACCTTGGAGAATGTAAAAGGAATTGAAAGTAAAATCAAGTAATTTCATCTTTTTACCATGGCAATAGCACAATAGTATACAGTATAACAGTATACTCAAGAACATAAAAACAATTGCTCTGCTTACATAAATATGCAATATCAGAAAAGAAAATTCAGCTAACAATTCTATGTATGTGTGAGTTTCTCAGTTTTTTTATCAATCAAATCAACAATCGCCTCTCATCTAATTCTGACCATGGAGTTGGCTTTGGCGGAAAGCAAAGGTGATTGCTGATAGGCTGAAGGCTGTCCTAATCAGTTTGAGAGGGAGGAACAGAGCCCGTCTACGAAGAGCCTGGGCACTCCCTATACGCCCCATTGTACCGATTTTGGTTGTAGTTCCATGAGACATCCACTGGGGGTGATCGCGGGCGAGTCCAGATTGAATGGGAGTCTATGGGGCTAAACGGCTAATTATGCCTCTTTCACTTGCTTGTCGTTGAAATATCGCAAATTTTATTGTAGATTCCGCAAGTTCAATATAGATTATAGTTCAAAAGTCAAATGAGTGAGCACTTATGTCCTTTCGATTTCTTACAGTTTGGGCCGTTGTTGGCCGTATACGCTAGCATTCTGCTAATGAATGCTGATTGGTCAGGGACGGACTTGCGACTGATTACGACCAGAGACCCTCTTGACGGCATCTGAAGTTGAAGCGCATCGGAAACATTATCTTAAGGAGGACTTTCCGTCGAAGTTAATTTTTGCGTACTGTATTTATATTTTCCTGTAGGCCCTTTTATTTTTTATATAGTTATGTATGGCGAAAGTACATGGGTATAGATGGAATTTCTTCCATTTCTCGTGTTCAATGTTCAATGTGTTGGATACATGGTACGGTATGACCACCTTAGATTATACAGTCAATGTCCCACTCAATATCATTTCATCTGTCATTGTCCATTTTTCGAAAATAAAGATAGTTAAAAAAAATGCCTAGAAAATGTGCAATGATAAACTGCTCCAACAGTGGAAAGGGATTGTCCTTCTTTTCGTTTCCCAAGGAAAGAAAAAGGTAACGTTCTTGCTTGCTCCTGTATGAATGGTCCTAGGCTTCCTGAGGCTGCACCTGGTAGGGAAAGTTGCGCTGGAGCCCGGGTAATATCGCACATGGCTTATTCAAGTTGCGCGCTAGACATTCTCTAAAGTGTCGAGACTCAAGCACTAATTACCTTAACCGATTGTCCCATACAAATCGTTTGTTAACGATTTAACAACTTCAAAATCTGCTATTACTGTAGTTATTTTTTTTGTAGGCATTGGGCTAATGACCTTGCACAGAGGGAAAACCATCTACACCACTTGTCATTGATTTCTATGCATTCAGTGATCTTTACAGATGGGTTTGTTTTAAGCCATTGAATATAATTGCTCTGCCCTGCAACACATTATAAGCTACACATGTTTGTTAAATGAGAAGTATGGTCTAGGACACGTTGAAACAGTAACAGTTGTATAACAGTAATTATACAAACATACCAACATTGCAACAGGCAAGTTTATTCAAACATCACACAAGAACACAATAAGAACAGTAACATAGTAAATAATAAAAAAAAAAAAGAGAACTGAACACTGAACATAGGCAGGGAAAAAAGGACCGAGGAACAACAATATAATAAAAGAGGAAGAAGACTTGTCCGTTGTCACAGCATCAAGGTCCAACTGTAGAGATCAAGAAAGGAAGAGGCATGGGGAGGAGTACAACAGAACACTGCTCTCTAGGAAATTGTTTACTGATGTAAACTAAGTTGATGCAGTCTTACAATTATGATTCTAATCCAGGTTTCTATTTCAGGAGAAAGAAATGGCTCATAAACATGAGGCGAAGTGACCTCAGACACTCCATGTCACACGAGGAGTTAATGCAGGGGGGCTACGTTGTCTGTGAACTGCATTTTGAGGAATGCTTCCTTAAAAAAGTGAGTTGTGCATATTGGAAGAAATGAGAATTTAAATTAAATATAGTAAAAATTAATAGATTTACTGATACATTGTGCTGTATGTGCTTCGGATAGCACAATGGAAAGGTGGCACTCACCAGAGATGCCATCCCCACACTGGTGGATTGCGACAACCCGCCACCAGTTGCCTCCCCACCTCGTAAAAGGCGAAAAAAAAAAGAAGGTAACATAACTGAGACCAAGACCAACATACAAATAATTAAGACAGTCCCCTGAAATAACATTTACATACATTACATTGAATGAAATAACTTTAACTGATCCTTTGATATTGACTGATTCAATCCTCAAAAGCTAAGCAGAGTCAATCTGAGGAAGAAGAGAGGTATATAGACACAGAGGGAGGGACAGAGAAAAGCACAAAGGAGACAGCAGAAATTATACCGGAAAGGACAGAGGAGACTCTAGAGACAACAGTTGAAATGGAGGAAAGGACAGAGGAGAGCGCAGAAGGGACAGTAGAGTCAAATGGAGGCACCAAAGAACAGGCTGAGGCTCAGGTGACAATTCTGCACAGCAGTCTCCAAAAGAAGGACCAGGTGATGTTCTGAGCTTCTTCAATTTCAAAATTCTGACTAGCATTATTATGTAGCAGACACACATAAAGGATGCCTTTTTTGTTATTTCAGAGAATAAAACAACTAGAGGCACGCCTTGCAAGGCTGCAAAGGCTAAGACGCAGGAAAAGGAAGCCAGCTGGCATGCCAAAAAAATCCAAGTAATGTCAATGAAAGACATAAACAAAATATGCCTTTAGAATTATCAAGACTTGATTTAAGGGAATGCATATTGCATTTTAACACCACCTTGTTCTTTCGTAGTCCCCATGAAATTATGGAGGAGAGGCTCCAGAGGTGTCCTGAGGGCTGCCGGAACTTCATAAGGGCACAACTGTCAGAGGCAGGGAAAAAGGACAGAGGGAGAAGGTTCAACAGGCACATGAAGGATCTAGGGCTGCAGCTGTTACACAGCAGCCCAAAGGCCTACCGACAAATGAAGGCCATATTCTCGCTTCCTTCTGGAAGGACACTTCGGCGTTACGTTAGCGCACGTGTGGGATATTTCTCTGTAAATACGAATTTATTAAATAAGACTACTCAACTTCGACCAGTTTCACAATTTTAAGATTGAACAAAATCTGATTATTAACCTTTTATTTCCTGACAGCCTGGCTTCCTACAGGGAATCATCTCCCAAATGGGAGTCATCGCCGCCACCATGACCCCTGTGGAGAGGATGTGTACGCTCGTCCTGGACGAGATGTCAATCAAAAAACAATTTGATTACGATCGCAAGAACGATGCCATTTATGGTGTATCTGCATCTGGGGCTGCAGCAAAACAAGCGATGGTCGTCATGGCTAGGGGCATTATGGGGAAATGGAAGCAGGCAAGCCATACCTTAGAAAAACATTTGTTATGATATTGCCGTGTATATTCAAACACATTTACCTAAGGCATTTCTTTCAACAGACGGTTGGTTACTTCTTTTCCCCATCTTCAATGCCAGCAGATGATATTGCTACCGTCATTAAGGATGCCATTCGCCACCTACATCATATAGGGCTGACAGTATGTAGTGCGAAGAGTTGTATTATTATTTATTTTTTAAATAGCAGCATTAACAATGAACAAATGAACATTAACTCCGACCTTGTATTGACAACAATGTATTAACCAATTTCAAAGGTGCAGGCAGTAATATGTGACCAGGGAAGCCCTAATGTGAAGGCTGTGCGGAACCTTGGGGCTAGCCTGGACCCTCTGGGAGGTGAGGAGTCCCACTGTATCCTGGTGGGGGTTCAGAGGGTTCCTGTGATTTTTGATGTCCCTCACCTTCTGAAATCAATCAGGAACAACCTGTTCAAACATGCCCTACAGGTAAGCCCAGTAAACAAAGCAATCACAATTGCAAGGACTCATACTGAACATACAAGATATCACAATGATTCACATATGTATGTATTTACATCCTTAGACACAAGGAAAAACGGTTCTTTGGAAGCACATCAGCCAATTCTATGAGCTGGACAAGCTCCACACTATTCGCATGGCCCCGAAGCTTACTGATAAGCACATTCTGCTGCCAGCATTTTCCAAGATGCGTGTCAGTTTGGCTGCACAGGTGTTCAGCCACACTATCTCTGCTGGTAAATGTTTTCATCTTCTGAAAAACTTTTCTTCAATTACTAACAGCAGATTGTAATGTGACACAGACCACCTATTCAATGGTCGTATCTGTTGTGATCCAGGCATTTCTGCGATGGTAACATTGCAGAGACTGCCAGCAGAGGCAAAAGATACAGCTGACTGTGTAGCCAAATTAAATCACCTTTTTGATGTGCTAAATTCCAGGTAATTATGTAAAAAAAAAATAGCACCTTAACTTTACAAACATACAACTTACTAACTACACCCCATTAACTACGACCTACCTACCTTGACCCCACTAACTACGACTATCTACAACTATACTAATTGCAGATCAGTCAAGGATTCTAACCCCTGGCGACGACCCCTAGGCTCCGGAAACCAGGAGAAGGAGAACTTCCTGAGGGAATGCATCAGCTGGGTGGCAAGCTGGCAGTTCAGGTCAGTCAGCCATTTCTTTCTCCTGAAGAAAGAAAAGACAAACAATCTAACTGCACCAAATCAACATCTAGGCTAAGGAACACACTAACAACCCCCCCCCCCCCCCCCCCCCCCCCCGCAGATCTCAGCGTAAGCCACCTCCTTCCCAGCACGGAATGTGCCTCTCAATAAAAAGTGTCCTTCTTGTCCACAAGAGGTGCACAGATACAGGAATGAAGTATCTGTGCACCTCAAAATTGAACCAGGACTGCATTGAGGTAGGTCAACACACAATTACTTTGCAAATAAAAAAGTTACCTGTTGAAAACTAGGATTTTGACCACCTGCTTTTTTATTTTTTAAGAACCTATTCTCCTTGATTCGAGGCAAAGGGGGGCACAAATACAATCCCAGTGCGAGGGAATTCACCTCTGCACTCAGAGGTTTGAGTGTAGCCAACATTTTACCTGCTCTTTCTGCATCGACTGCATCAAACTGCGAGCTGGATGACGGGACAACCCTCCTAACCAGTATGTCAGAGGACGCAATCCCCTCCACCTCAACAGCTCCAATGACCTCAATGGCCCTCCCTACCACCCTGACAACAGAGATGGAGGATGAAGAACCAGTGGTATCGGACATTGTGGAAGATCAGGTCAACTCAACAAGACAAAATACTGCATTGACACACCGCTACAGTCATAAATCACATGGAAGACATTCACATATGATCATGCTCATATTCAATGTAACACTGTATATTCTCTTACTTGTAGACTGTTGGCGATTGCATCCAGGAGGAGGGCCTGTTCTACGTTGCTGGCTGGCTTGTCCGGGTCCTTCAAAAGGAGGAAATTGTTCAGGCCTGTCCACACTGTGAGGTGCTGTTGTTGGGTGCCAGACATCAGGACCACAGCTACGCCACAAGTGAGGACCACCCCTTCCTGGAGGCAAAAAAATACACGGCAACGGCAAACCTAATGAGGCCTTCGGAAGGGTTTTTCGCTGCCATCCAGCTTTTGGAGGGGGAATTTGGACGGAACATCGACGCTTTCTGGCCTCTCACCCAGATCACCAAAAAAATGGAGAGGGCTCTGGGCAGTCTGGGGGTGTTCAAAAGCCTCTTCAGCTCACATCCTGAGCATGCAATTCTATTGGAGACGATAGCAATAAAAAAAATTGTGATGTGCAGGCTCGGGGGGGAAATCCGTGAGAGGAACGGGAGGCTGAGCAAACAGCAAACGGCCAAAGCAGCTCAGAGAAAGCTGTCCACCTTCACGGCCTGAATGGAGCTGGAGGATCGTTGCTGTGTCTGGCTATGGAGGGAGCTAGATGGAGCGGTCTTCAAATTATTCCTGTGGAGAATATAATAATAATAAAAAGATTAAAAAAATGTAAAACAATTAAAAATTAAATATATATCTTTTAGTAAAGTAAATAAATACGTTTTGGAATACGCTATAAATATAAATGATCATTTGAGGTTTTTCTTTTACTACATGCAACGATTGTTGTTTATTAATTTATCCTTTAACATTGCTCTACATTGTTCTACAAAAGAAAATCAAACTTCAATTAATGTGCCCCTGCATTTTAACTGAGTCAAGTAGGTATACGCTTTGACCAGAGAAAAATCAATAACTTAATGATCGTGCGCTCCGTCTTCTTTTCAGCCATCATTACGGTATTTCTTTTCTACAGGATAATTCGCATGGGAGAAGACGACAGGTGGAGACATACAACTTCATTTTTGTGGTGTTTATCGCCCAAATTTGCCCTCGAGAAGAACAACCAGTAGTTCGACCTATAGGTTAGCAGCTACTACTACTGGTGCAGCAAGAGGCAAGAGGCCTACTGTATTTAGGTGATGATATTTAGCTGGCTCAGCTAACCCCTAATTTTACAAAATGGCTCGAAATAACTTTATATTAAGTTTAAATGAAAAAATATGCATTTTATTTCATTTTATTTCACACCTGGGATGCTATGTAGCACACACCAGGGTCATCAAAATGTATTAAGTATCACGCCTGGCTTCAGAAAATGGGTTACATATAATACCAAAAGTACGATATCATCATTATATTGATATATGAATTAATCCGTAAATCAAATGATGTTAATACATATACCGTTCTTTTACTTTTCAATAGCCACCATAAATTGGCTAGGCCGATAATCAGCCGACAGCCAGCATCCAGTCAGCTGATATCAGCTAGCACTAGATAGAAAAAAAACACTCTGTAAGTAACATACATATGTGAAACATTCGCCCATTTCTTGTTTTGACATTAACTCACTAAAACTCTAACAAGTGCATTAAGCAAAAAAAAAAAGCCTTACCTCCACGTGGCGGGGAAAAAGGAAGTGCCGAAGTGATTCAGAAACTGCCGTAAAGCAGTACCTCTGCCAGTGTGACGTCATCACATTTTTTGAACACCTTTTTAGAACAGATACGTGACCTTAAAAAATGCAATATTCAGCTGAGTTTATTATTTAAGCCCCACCCTTTGATAGCAACTTTCAAATTACTTGACAAAAAATTACATCGTGAGAAAAGTGGATTCTGAGGGTAAAACCCCGTTGGCTCCCATTCATTCTGGACTCGCCTACGAGCGCCCCGCGTGGTCAAAGATTATTACTGCAACCAGTCCAGAAACCCGGAAATAACCCGCGAGTGCCAGTTCTCCTCATATTAGACATTCTCTGCTATTAATGCGCTAGCTGGCGTATCGTCTCTAAAATAGTAGTAACCATAGCAACGGTAAACAAAACAAAGCTCAGCGGACTATAATACCTCCCGCTACCTCCCGTTCTAAAGTCGTAGCTATGGCCCGTCCTAATTACTGGAGGAGTGAACAATGTTTCCGTTGCATGAGAACCCAACGGGCGTGTAATGGTGGTTCTGAAGGGAAAAACGGTCTGTCTAGTTACTGGACCAGATGAAATGAGACGGAGAGGTAATAAAGTCTGTCGGCACGAGGACCTTGGATTTATTAAGTAAAGTGGCAACGGTTATACAGAGTCATAAGCGTGAGAAATCGAATATGTCTAAGTCCCTAATCAGCGCTGATGGTTCGTCCGGAGCTTCGCCTCCGTGGAAGGTCTGCTTCAGAAGAAGGTGAAGAGTCTCTGTGTGATACAGTCTTATACTGTATCTTCCTCCTGATGAGGTGTGTGCGTTTGAGATGTGTGTGGTTCTGTGTGTTTTACTTGACCTTGGCTCCCAGGCCCTGCTGTGTATGCCTCCTAACGGGGGAGAGCTCCTCGTGTCTCTCAGGCCCTTGGTATGGGCAGATAACGGGGGAGAGCTTCAAAGTGTCTCCTGTGTGCGGCTCTCCCGTTCTTGAAGATGCTGCCAGCCTGGGAAATGGGGCCTTCGGCTCCGGCCTTGACCTGACTATATTCTCATGTATGTGTTATGTGTTAAAAGTTGACTATATTGTAAGTTGACTGCCATGTGATGTGCTCATTAAGCTAGGGTAGGAGTTAGCTATATTTATAATGTACATGTGATGTACTCAGCAGGTTATTTTGCCCAACATATCCCCCTCAAGTCGTCGCAAGACGACTTTTACTCATTAGGGGTACGAGGGATAGGACTCCAGCGCGGGACTACCATTATAACAATATTAGAAATAACAGAAAGAAGGCAAATGACCATAAAAACAAATAACCATGAGCCTGGGATGAAAACAGCTCGCTGGACCGGGTGTATGGGGAACCACTTGGGAGAAACGCCACCCATGCTTCAGGCATGGGCATGCCATACACACCCCACCTAGGGGGTGGCATCCACCCCGGCCCTACATTGCGAGCAAACAATACCAACAATAATAGTAGCAGATAATACACAAAACATACCATAAACATACAATAATACAAAAAACAAACACCAAAAAACAACAACCAACAACAAAGCTGGCCACATAACAAAACCAACACCAAACCATAACAATAACAACAAAATGCAACAATAAAACAAACTCCAAACATAACAACAAAATGCAACAATAAAACGAACAGTAAACAATAACAATATAAAAATGAAACAATCACACAAATACTACACTAACGATCACAGGAAAGAAATGTAACCACGAAACGTGTCCCTAAATAATAGCGAAGATATGAGGCGGATAACGAATGGCAATCCCCCTCAACCCATCCCTAGAGGACCACACACTAAGGATGTGAGGAGGAGTTGATGAGACGGTGATGGAAACAGGACGCCGGGGCCGTTCACCTGGAGAGGCCACTCGCACTCACGGGTAGATGTCCGGCTCGGCGGGGACACAGTCGTCGGCGGGGGCTGGGAGTGTCTCTTCGGAGGCGTAGGTTGGGAGTGTGTAGGGGAGCTCGTCCTCAAAGTCAGGGGTTGCAGGGTGAGGGAGGCCATACTCACAGTCAAAGTTTGCACAGGAAATACAGACCACTGTCAACAATTAATGATTGGTAAATGAATAATGAAATAGTAAAGCAATAATAAATCAAATAGTAAATCAATAAGTAAATCCAAGAGGGCATACAAATAGGTGTAACCATAAACAAAATAAGAATCAAAATCACAACAAATAACTCTAAATATATGTGACGCAAAGTCCTACACTTTCAGCATGCATTGAAAGTCAACACCACAAAAATTATCAGGGGATCTTCATGTATTGGTGCGCTGCATGGCGTGGGGGCTCTTGGACAATGGTGCAGGGGGTCTATTCTATGATCTCCAGCCAGATCAGGTCGGGCCCCTCTGGTGGTCCCTCGTCCAAACTCTCCGGTGTATACTCGATCCCCAGGTAAGCTTGGATGGCACCTGCTGCACCTGTAGCGCCCATCGCTCATTGGGCTCTCCATCCATCCTGTGAAGGGGTCATTAATGCCGGAGCTCTCTGCCAACTCTAATCTGAGGGACTGTAACCCAGCTGAAATTTGATTGCATCATCCTTGGGTAGTTGGTCGGCTCCGGGCGTGTCTGCATCTGGCTCCTCCTCTGGCCCTGGAACTTTGTGTTTCTCTTGCTGGAATTACAAACTTATGTTAGATGTTCAAACATATTTTCCTTAATTCTATTTCTAATTACCCTAATGGAAGTCCCTTTTGGGACCCTTGAATGTTAAGTGAAGGCATGGGTCGACCCTTAAGCATTTCATGCGGGGTTAGATGCGTCGTTCTGTTAGTTTTCATGCGATAACTCATTAGTGTCAGTCGTAGTGCATTAGTCCTTTAATTTAGTACTCTAATTTAATTTTGTTAATCTTTGTCTTAAGCGTCCCATTCCTCTCTCCACCATACCTTGTGGTTGAGGATTGGGGCGTAATCTAGTCTTTATTTGACATGCAAATGTTGAATCACATGTTTTAGTGTTCTCTGAATAAACGTTTTGTCTGAGCTTATTTCTGACGGAATTCCAAACCGTGTCTTGACTTCTCCAGTCAGAAACTTGATTACTGTAGTCGCACTTTGGTCTTTTGATGGGACTGCTTTTACCCATCTGTTGAACACTGTATTTCACACTCATTTAGCTGGATGTCAATCATTGTTTGCAAGTATGGTGAAGAAAAACCTTGCTTTCTAATTATTATTATTATTATTATTATTATTTTTTTTTAATTCTCCTCAATACCTCACCCCTTGCGCAATGGTCAACACCATGCGCATTAAATGATAAGCAAATCTAAGAACGCCGTTGGTGCAACCAACGTCGAAACGTCTAACCTTAACCATCAGCAAATTTAAGCCAATCTTTTGGGAAGGGAAATCGAAACCAGTATGTCCAAATCCAAAGCCCAATATGGGTGGGTTTACCATCAGCCGCCTGAAACCACGCTGTTCCAAAGTCATGCACTAAACCGAAAAAACTTACATGCGTTAGTGGCCTTCTATACCACAAAGGTAAAATAAAATAAAATAAAACGCGACATGCCCCGTTCCAAGACCACCTCTGATGCAAGAGCTGACATATCTGACTCCTGTTCCTCCTCCACCCTACACCCCACCCGGCACTTCCTATGATTGTTGCAGCTTGTGACTTCATGATCCAGTAAGTGCCCACAGCGACTTTGCCAAGTAATCGTGACTGTGCCTGCCTTAGGTCGTCCCGGGTGTCAAGGTGGGATCTTACCCGTCGTTGGCTAACCAGCCTTCCATACTGGCTCGCTGCAGGATGCCGTACCTGGGATACGATCAATCCCCACCTATATGGTGGTATAGATCGCAAGGTGGAGGGATGGAGACAGAGTCTTCAGCCGCTTCTGCCCTATGCAGCGTGTGTGTGCGTAAAAGATACACCTCAGGGAAACTATAAAACAAAAAGTCATTTATCAGAGTTAAAATGATTAAAGTGTTGCAGCAGCAGTAGTTGCATTTGAAAGGTAAACCCACTACTTCCGAATCCAAATTGACAACATAGCATGTAGGATCCCTTCCCAGCAGATGTAGCGCTAATCCCCGTCATCCTTGACCAAAGAGATTTACCCTATATTTTAATTGGTGTAGTCCTACTTGTACAGTTTATCAAGATTACGTTTTTACTTTATGTATATATTTTTAATTATTATCCTCATCTTTATCATCCCATATTTATTCAATTATTCTTTCCTGTGTGAAAATAATAATAATCACTTAGTTAATAGCAACACCTTCTTTAGTCCAATTGCATTAGATTATCATTACTGTGGTCCTAGGAAGACAAAAAACAAAATAAAAACTAAACTTAAAGAAAAACAAATTAGCCATAATGTGAAAATCCACTGCGTGTCTCCCTGTGACTCTCTCCCTCCTTCAGGAGAACACGCTGTCTCTCCCTAAGTGTCTCCCTCCCACTTTGGGTGCGGGCATAACGCCTTGAAGCGAGCGGGCTCCGGGGGCTGGGTGTGGGAGAAACCAGTGGTAGTTCCTTTTCTCGGCCAGCAGAGGGGTTGTTCAGGTGAAACCTATGGACAGAGACTACAAAGAACTTCAAACATGGCAGACGGGGAACTACAAATTTATCAAAGCCTGAAAACTCAACAGAGCTCTACCTGTATTCCTTGGATATGTGGTATTTTATGGCGTATGGCCACCACACGCTTTCAGTTGAACACACTCTCTATTTCCTTTCTCTGTACTGTGTGTTAGTGTGTCTCTCTGTACTGCCTTAATGGTGTAGGTCGACAAATGGGGGTGGTCGGGGTTGTGGACGCCCGTGCACTGAAGGCCGGGTGCGGGGAGGTTTGTCTTCTTAACTTTTTTAGTAACTGGGATAATTCTTCTAGCAGGGGGTGATCAAGAGTCGGGGTTGGATTGGTATTGATGCTGTCCAGTAGGGGGCGGTGTAGTTGGGGAAGGGTAAGGTTGGAGTTGTCCAGCAGGGGGCGCTGTAGTTGGGGAAGGGTAAGGTTGATGTGGTCCAGCAGGGGGCACGGTGGTTGGGGAAGGGTAGGGTTGGAGTTATCCAGTGGGGGGCGCTGTGGTTGGGGAAGGGTAGAGTTGGAGTTGTCCAGTGGGGGGCGCTGTAGTTGGGGAAGGGTAGAGTTGGAGTTGTCCAGTGGGGGGCGCTGTAGTTGGGGAAGGGTAGAGTTGGAGTTGTCCAGTGGGGGGCGCTGTAGTTGGGGAAGGGTAAGGTTGGAGTTGTCCAGTGGGGGGCGCGGTGGAAGGGTAAGGTTGGAGTTGTCCAGTGGGGGGCGCTGTGGTTGGGGAAGGGTAAGGTTGGAGTTGTCCAGTGGGGGGCGCTGTAGTTGAGGAAGGGTAGGGTTGGAGTTGTCCAGTGGGGGGCGCTGTAGTTGGTGAAGGGTAGAGTTGGAGTTGTCCAGTGGGGGGCGCTGTGGTTGGGGAAGGGTAAGGTTGGAGTTGTCCAGTGGGGGGCGCTGTGGTTGGGGAAGGGTAAGGTTGGGGTGGTCCAGTAGGCCAGGTCTATTTGGGGAAGGGTAAGGTTGGAGTGGTCCAGCAGGGGGCAGTCTAGTTGGGGAAGGGTAAGGTTGGAGTGGTCCAGCAGGGGGCGCTGTAGTTGTGGAAGGGTAGAGTTGGAGTGGTCCAGCAGGGGGCAGTCTAGTTGGGGAAGGGTAGGGTTGGAGTGGTCCAGCAGGGGGCAGTCTAGTTGGGGAAGGGTAAGGTTGGAGTGGTCCAGCAGGGGGCAGTCTAGTTGGGGAAGGGTAGGGTTGGAGTGGTCCAGTGGGGGGGCGCTGTAGTTGGGGAAGGGTAGAGTTGGAGTGGTCCAGCAGGGGGCAGTCTAGTTGGGGAAGGGTAAGGTTGGAGTGGTCCAGCAGGGGGCAGTCTAGTTGGGGAAGGGTAAGGTTGGAGTGGTCCAGCAGGGGGCGCTGTAGTTGGGGAAGGGTAGAGTTGGAGTGGTCCAGCAGGGGGCAGTCTAGTTGGGGAAGGGTAGGGTTGGAGTGGTCCAGTGGGGGGCGCTGTAGTTGGGGAAGGGTAGAGTTGGAGTGGTCCAGCAGGGGGCAGTCTAGTTGGGGAAGGGTAAGGTTGGAGTGGTCCAGCAGGGGGCGCTGTAGTTGGGGAAGGGTAGAGTTGGAGTGGTCCAGCAGGGGGCAGTCTAGTTGGGGAAGGGTAAGGTTGGAGTGGTCCAGCAGGGGGCAGTCTAGTTGGGGAAGGGTAGGGTTGGAGTGGTCCAGTGGGGGGCGCTGTAGTTGGGGAAGGGTAGAGTTGGAGTGGTCCAGCAGGGGGCAGTCTAGTTGGGGAAGGGTAGGGTTGGAGTGGTCCAGTAGGGGGCAGTCTAGTTGGGGAAGGGTAAGGTTGGAGTGGTCCAGCAGGGGGCAGTCTAGTTGGGGAAGGGTAAGGTTGGAGTGGTCCAGTAGGGGGCAGTCTAGTTGGGGAAGGGTAAGGTTGGAGTGGTCCAGCAGGGGGCGCTGTAGTTGGGGAAGGGTAGAGTTGGAGTGGTCCAGTGGGGGGCGCTGTAGTTGGGGAAGGGTAGAGTTGGAGTGGTCCAACTTTGGCGGAGGGGGAGGTGTGGCTTGGGACTGAGTGAGAGAACTCAAAAAATGGCGGCCGTGATGCTATAACTCTGTGTGGCCTGTCTAACACACGAGAGCGGATGAGAGACTAGGGGGTAACTCTTGTCACTCTTGGAGGAGGAGAACGAGAAAAAGGAGGAAAAAACAGGGGGGAGGGAAGCAAAAAACAACAACAGGGCCTAAAGACGTTATTCAATACATCCAGATATTCTTTATAGCCAATAATCGTTATCTATCTTTATTGATTAATCTGCTTCAACAGACTAAACCGTCAACCAACACGGCAAAGAGATGTTGTTTAGTATCATAGTTTATCAATGCGACAGGTCCGGCAGTAATTCAAAGAAACACAGAGAAAAAAGAGATATCATTTATCCTTGTCAACTTGTCTAGGTCTAGTTTCAATGGTTCAAACAGTAAATTGAAGCGACACAGTAAAAAAGGTTATTTATCATTGTCAATTTATCTATTTCCGCAGGTTACGCCATAGAGCAACGCAATACGCCAGAGAGACATTTATTCATTATTATCAATCTATCTATTCCTACATTTACCCGTTTTAACGGACAAAGATAGAGCGGATCTCGCATACACACCCACTGATTCACTCACAGATTCCCTCTTTCTCGCAGACGCACACGGAAACATATCGACAGACTTCTCATTCTGTGTCCCGCACCCACAATCATCAGACACAGCAAAATAGCGTTAAGCATAGCAAAGCAGGCAAGCGTTGCACACATAGCCGGGTTATCACTGATTGATTTATTTCCATATTTCAGCCGGCCCAAAAATACGCTCGCTCTCTTTCTTTCTCTCTCTCTGGGCCTCTTACACACACACACACACACAGCCACTCCGTCTCTCTCTCACTCGCGCATACACACGCTGTCTCTCTTTCACTCGCGCATACACACACTGTTTCTCTGTTTCTCTCTTTCACCCGCACACACACACTGTCTCTCTGGTCGTGAAGGTGGGGGTGAGAGGTCTCTGCTCCCTCTCACACACACACCTAAACAGACCTTTCTCATTCTGTCTCCTCCAAACGCACACACAAAAACATCGCCTCTTGCGTACCCGCGCACACACAGAGTCGCTCACAGCCTTTCTCTCTCTCTCACGCGCATACACACACTGTTTCTCTTTGCAAAGGGACTTTAACCCTGATAAAGGACTCCAACCTTCTCACCACATAGAATTATTTAATACACATCCAATACTCGGCCATCGGTAGTCTTGTATCACTATGACCGATTCTTATAGGCCCTTCTCTTTCCCTCTGGGTTCCACCCGCGGCCCAGGCATCCCTCTGAGTCCACTCTGTGGCCCAGGCATTTATTATTTTGGCCATCGGTAGTCTTGTATCACTATGACCGATTCTTATAGGCCCTTCTCTTTCCCTCTGGGTTCCACCCGCGGCCCAGGCATCCCTCTGAGTCCACTCTATGGCCCAGGCATTTATTACTTTGGCCATCGGTAGTCTTGTATCACTATAACCGATTCTTATAGGCCCTTCTCTTTCCCTCTGGGTTCCACCCGCGGCCCAGGCATCCCTCTGAGTCCACTCTATGGCCCAGGCATTTATTACTTTGGCCATCGGTAGTCTTGTATCACTATGACCGATTCTTATAGGCCCTATGGTCTCGAGGGTATTCTTTCACCATGCAACGAGCCGATATTCGATGTGTCACGCATTCAGGGTCAATCGGGTTTTATGGGGAAATGCTGGGGTGCAGTCCTATTCGTCCCCACGAGATATCCCGTAGCGAACCGTTCTCACAGTCTCACCTCCTAATGTGGTTCCTATATAACTATGCAGAGTTTGGATTTTATCAACAGGCTCTGCCTACCTTTTGTTGGGCGGCCGCGAGGTGAGACTGCAGGAATCGGTCCGGTGCTCCGGGGTCCCGAGGCCGTGCCGCTCTCCGTCTCTCGTTTCCCAGTTGCGGTCCAATTCAGAAAAAATCACGTCGTGGGTCACCAAATTGAAGGGAAAAACGGTCTGTCTAGTTACTGGACCAGATGAAATGAGACGGAGAGGTAATAAAGTCTGTCGGCACGAGGACCTTGGATTTATTAAGTAAAGTGGCAACGGTTATACAGAGTCATAAGCGTGAGAAATCGAATATGTCTAAGTCCCTAATCAGCGCTGATGGTTCGTCCGGAGCTTCGCCTCCGTGGAAGGTCTGCTTCAGAAGAAGGTGAAGAGTCTCTGTGTGATACAGTCTTATACTGTATCTTCCTCCTGATGAGGTGTGTGCGTTTGAGATGTGTGTGGTTCTGTGTGTTTTACTTGACCTTGGCTCCCAGGCCCTGCTGTGTATGCCTCCTAACGGGGGAGAGCTCCTCGTGTCTCTCAGGCCCTTGGTATGGGCAGATAACGGGGGAGAGCTTCAAAGTGTCTCCTGTGTGCGGCTCTCCCGTTCTTGAAGATGCTGCCAGCCTGGGAAATGGGGCCTTCGGCTCCGGCCTTGACCTGACTATATTCTCATGTATGTGTTATGTGTTAAAAGTTGACTATATTGTAAGTTGACTGCCATGTGATGTGCTCATTAAGCTAGGGTAGGAGTTAGCTATATTTATAATGTACATGTGATGTACTCAGCAGGTTATTTTGCCCAACAGTTCCGGGTATTAGTCGGACCCTCAGGCGTAACCAGGCAAACAAATGTATGTTTTGTGGAAAACTTTATATTCGGATTGTAAAACGCATGAAAATATAAATGAATGGTCTTAATTTGGTCACCGTTGGTAAGTGACCGTGGTATAAGCGGGATAATGCCCTTCGAGGTGTCCATTATCAGGAATTAATGGACTTCGCGGAGGCAACCGTCCTCCGCTTCGCGTCGGACGGTTCACGCCTCCACGTCGTCCATTAATTCCTGATAATGGACACCTCGTCGGGCATTATCCCTTACGTATTCAATACAATCATTTGAATTATTAATCTGCTGTCTTTAATTCTTTGAATTATTAATCTGCAGTATTTTTGTAGGATTAAGTAGGCTAAACTTAAGCAGGTTCCCCACGTTAAACTGCTATATGCATTACATGTCATTGTAAAATTGTAATAGGCTTCTTTCTTAAATGCATATGACTCAGGGATGTCAGTTTTAAGTAATTCACTTCCGCGAATTAGAAAAGTACTAGACACGCCTCCGACTGCAAGTTACGCCTCCTACTACAAGTTACGCCTCCTACTACAAGTTACGCCTCCTCCGACTACAAGTTACGCCTCCTCCGACTACAAGTTACGCCTCCTACTACAAGTTACGCCTCCTACTACAAGTTACGCCTCCTACTACAAGTTACGCCTCCTCCGACTACAAGTTACGCCTCCTCCGACTACAAGTTACGCCTCCTACTACAAGTTACGCCTCCTACTACAAGTTACGCCTCCTACTACAAGTTACGCCTCCTCCGACTACAAGTTACGCCTCCTCCGACTACAAGTTACGCCTCCTACTACAAGTTACGCCTCCTACTACAAGTTACGCCTCCTACTACAAGTTGCGCCTCCTCCGACTACAAGTTACGCCTCCTCCGACTACAAGTTACGCCTCCTACTACAAGTTACACCTCCTCCGACTACAAGTTACGCCTCCTACTACAAGTTACGCCTCCTCCGACTACAAGTTACGCCTCCTACTACAAGTTACGCCTCCTACTACAAGTTACGCCTCCTCCGACTACAAGTTACGCCTCCTCCGACTACAAGTTACGCCTCCTCCGACTACAAGTTACGCCTCCTACTACAAGTTACGCCTCCGTCTTGCAGGACGCAGACAGATACTATTGCTGATAACTCTGTCCTGGTCTACACCAGGAGGGCTTGAATTAGAAACACGACAGACACCAGAATCTATTCATGGTAGTATTTATTTAGGCAACTATATATATATTTAACTATAGCTGTCATGTAAAATATTGCTCTGAATATATGAATACAGCTAAATGTAATAACATGCCAAGTAGTTGAAAGCGGTAAAACGCCATCGCAAATTTAACGCATAACGTTACTTGAAAGATCGCACAAAGATACAATACATGCAGGGCCATACAAGCTTCCTTTTAGACTTTATGGTGAAAATATTTAATATGTAAACATATGAGGAAGCTACATATTTTTCATCTTTTTGAGTTATTCACGGTTGCAAGGACCTCTTGGTATTCATCGGAAACTATGTCAAAGTCCCCATTTACGCCATAATGTTTTTCGACATATTTCTTTAGCACATCACACTCTTCTTCAGTGATGACCCCTCTGGCGAAGTTAAAGTCGATCAATCCCCGGAAGGCCTCTTGGTAGATCTTCATCGTTCTTTGCCTTGAAATTGTTATTTGGCCTTTTGGGGGTGTTCTCCGTATTCCTGTAACAAATGCACACATAGGAATTAGGCAAAACATATGCAGGATTGGTTAGTCTCCAAGTACTTAGTACAAACCTGTTTGGTCTCTTATTTGCCGGGAAGCAAATGGGTGGGCGGCCAACATGGCTTGCTTCAACATTGACATCACTTCTCCTCTTGCAATTCTACGTGCGAGAAGACCCCTATGGACACAATACATGCAGGGTCAGGGCACATTGGAAACATTCTCTCAACAGTCCAAAGGTTTTTGATGAAAGAAACCCCAGCAACCATGGTTGTGACTGGAAATGTATGGCCCTGCTTGACCTATGTTGACTACTTCTGCTTTGAATATGATTGAGAAATAGGAAATAGCCGTCTATTTGCAAGAATTCGCTAATCAACTAGGGGTCATAAGCACACCACACAATGTGCTGTCATGGGTCATTAGGAGGCATTGGTTTGGGGTTTACTGGTGGAGTCTGCCCTTGTGCTTGTGTGGGGCCACAAACATCTGGAACAAACAGCTTATCATTAAGCCTGGTAGGAGGGACAGTGGCAGGGCAGACTTTTGTTTGGTTTTGGGCTCTTTTTCTTCATGTGTGATTCCATGGAAAAGTACTGTTTTGGTTTTTACTGCCTCTGTGTCATTAGTACTACATCGGGAAATGCCCCCTCTCGTTGTTAATTGCCAAAGATGTTTTTTTGTAACACAGCTGTATAATACCCTGTGTAGTGGCACCATCTCAATGTTCATCCTCTGTACCACTTGTTGGAGTCAACAATAGTCAACAGTATTTGCAACGCGAGCGAAAAGACGAGACAATGATCCATCATTTTAAAAGGTTTACTTAAAGTTAAATACAAATCAAAATCCACGGTCTTGCGCACGGTCAAAAAACGGTGTCGCTTCCATCAATGTCAGGCTTCAAACATAATTACGTTACATCCGTTACCGTAAAACCTGCACAGTGATGACATAATGTAAGATCCGAAAACAGAAAGTTACTTATTTATCTTTTTTAGAACGCTCAATTATGCATTGTAACAGTTTAACACATTTGTTAGCAGTTTTTAATCATTTTTAACTAAATATTTATCATGAATCAATTTTTTGCATACACCCTGATTGTTTTATCTTTGTATGGTTTGGGTGTGTGTGTGTGTGTGTGTGTGTGTGTGAGAAGAGGATTGGTGGGTGATTTAAACTATTTGGAAGGGAGCAGGAAAGGAGAGAGTACCTGACATCAACAGACTCTCTACTATTGCCGCTGGACAGAGCGGCCATGTGATTTTGCTTGAGGACCTGGACGGTGAAGAGATTTTTCCCCCGCGGATCGTTCTCCAGGCTCTTCACCATACCATAAAGGACCGGATTTATTTCCTCCAGCGCCTCAAACTCAGGCTCTAGCGCAGCCCTCTTCAGGGAGTTCAGGGGTGGGATGTGGTCCGCTTCAACAAAACCCGTGTGCCCAGGGTTGTCTTTGCCCCTGGAAAACTTCCTTTTTTTGATGATACTGAAAGCACAGAACATCTGGTTTACCAAACATATTGTGACACGTTTTTATGGCGGTTAGTGGATTGCAGGGTCCCACATCTGCCTGATTAGATTGATAGCGTGTCAAGATTCAAGTGTGGCAGTTTCCAACCTAATCTGTAGAACCAGGTAAACTAGCAAAATGACCTAATTAGGTTGTTCTGCTAGTTTACGTGGTCGGGAATATGTCCCTTATCTTAAGTGACATATTCCCGACCAAACTACCTTTAATTACGTCCATCAGTTACGCACATTTTTAGTAACGATCCTACGCACAGTTTTATAAATGAGACCCCTGATGTTTCATCATTGGATGTGAGCAACATAATAACTTACATTCTATAGGGTCCATTGCTTCCCAGGTAAAAATATTTTTCCATAAAAGACGAATCTAATTGTCCGTCTTCATGCTGTTCAACAAATTCACGTTTGGGTAAATCTGTAGCGCAGACACTTATTTTCCTCTTAAGCTCCCACAGCACGGCCAATACTGCCAATCCTACGGTGACCGCGAGGACAAGGGGGCCACCCCCCGCAGATTTGCCAATTAGACCTAACATCCCGGCGTCAGTAATTGGTGGTCTTGCGTTGTATCAAAGAGCTTACTGCTTGATGAAAGAAAACCAAATAAACAACCTGCAGCTTTCAATAAAAATATACACTTTTTGGTATTTGTGTATTTCCTCAACACAAATAACAGAGAACATAGCCGAAGACAAGGTTCAGGTGTAAGAGTGCCTGCGTGTGAGTGCTCTGTGTTTATATGAGTCAGTCACTGTACAGCCATCGTCAGAGCTCAGCAGGCCTACTTCCCCCTCCCCGCTGCATTTCTTGTAAATGCAGAGGGGAGGGGGAGTGGACTGGAGTATTATGGACACCTGCTCTGTTCCTTTGCAAATATTTGTTATCCAGGGCGGCGGTCTAGGAAGAGATAAAAGATGCAGAGGTATGCTGAGAGTGATATTCAAAAACAACTGGTTGACCAGTGTAAATTGAAGAAACGTATTGTAGCAACCACGGGACCTTGAACCGCCACAGTGTCGCTGGGGCTGATCGAGGACTGCGGGTGGACGGGGCGTGCCACCCACCTTCGTCCCAGCCGTCGACGGGCCACTCTGTTCTTATCTTGTGTGCTGCCACATGCAGGGTCCAAGTGTCAGGATGCACAGACGTCAAACTTAGGCTGCTTTTTGAAAAATATGCTGACATGCACAGTACACATATACACCATCGCTCAGTGTGCATAGGGATCAATGTAAGTTCAAGGTAAAGCTGTGACCTGGAAAAACGTGTTATGTAAATCAACATTTTATGTAAGTCTGACTTTGTATTATGTAAGATATAAGGAGCAGGACTAGACTCATTCGGCAGTGTCTTTGCAAACCTCACTCGGCTTCGTTGTTGCTTGTTCGCGGGTAGCAATGAAGACTTCTGTCATACTTGATCCGGACTCCTCGATTCCTCAAGCTATCTTAGTTTAGTTGAAGTGATAGAATTCGGTTATTTTCTACCACAACGTAGGTGATTTAAGTCGTAAAACTAGGGGGGTCGCTAGCAATTGAAAACATTCAGGGCTGTAGCCCAGAAGTTGGAGTCCTTTTAAGACGGGGGTTCGGGGAGAAAATTCAGACAATCTGGCTGATGAACATGCAATTGTAACGTAGTTTGAGAAGGAAAGGAAAGGATTGTTATGTCTGACTCACGTCGGGGAAGGCCTACTGAGTAGGTTAATGTTTACGTTAAGGACAGGAAATTGCACACCAGCAGCCAAAATTAGACATTGGAATAGCCCAGGGCCATCTTGAATTCTGTCTCAGAATTTTGCTCGGTCACCACTGAGTTCAACCGAGATGGCGAGTTCGCCGTCCGAGGAAAAGGGGGGTGTTTGTGCGTGTCGCTAGGCAACGTCCTCGGACCTCCGAGACGGTTGGATATTAAAACGCAGCATAACTGAAAAGCTGCTCCCGACCAGGTTTGTTTGCGAGCATAAGTCACCATGGTGATACAGCGACGCTTAAAGAGATCGACTTTCGTGGTACAGCTAACCCAGGCTTTCAGCTCAACATACCTCGCTAACCCTCTAATCGAGCTTCGTACAGGCCCCTGCTCCCCGCCCCTCTCTGTATTTATTGTAAATACAGAGGGGAGGGGGGAGCAGGTCTGCTCCTCCCTCCCCTCTGTATTTATTGTAAATACAGAGTAATTGGTGGTCTTGCGTTGTATCAAAGAGCTTACTGCTTGATGAAAGAAAACCAAATAAACAACCTGCAGCTTTCAATAAAAATATACACTTTTTGGTATTTGTGTATTTCCTCAACACAAATAACAGAGAACATAGCCGAAGACAAGGTTCAGGTGTAAGAGTGCCTGCGTGTGAGTGCTGTGTTTATATGAGTCAGTCACTGTACAGCCATCGTCAGAGCTCAGCAGGCCTACTTCCCCCTCCCCGCTGCATTTATTGTAAATGCAGAGGGGAGGGGGAGTGGACTGGAGTATTATGGACACCTGCTCTGTTCCTTTGCAAATATTTGTTATCCAGGGCGGCGGTCCAGGAAGAGATAAAAGATGCAGAGGTATGCTGAGAGTGATATTCAAAAACAACTGGTTGACCAGTGTAAATTGAAGAAACGTATTGTAGCAACCACGGGACCTTGAACCGCCACAGTGTCGCTGGGGCTGATCGAGGACTGCGGGTGGACGGGGCGTGCCACCCACCTTCGTCCCAGCCGTCGACGGGCCACTCTGTTCTTATCTTGTGTGCTGCCACATGCAGGGTCCAAGTGTCAGGATGCACAGACGTCAAACTTAGGCTGCTTTTTGAAAAATATGCTGACATGCACAGTACACATATACACCATCGCTCAGTGTGCATAGGGATCAATGTAAGTTCAAGGTAAAGCTGTGACCTGGAAAAACGTGTTATGTAAATCAACATTTTATGTAAGTCTGACTTTGTATTATGTAAGATATAAGGAGCAGGACTAGAATCATTCGGCAGTATCTTTGCAAACCTCACTCGGCTTCGTTGTTGCTTGTTTGCGGGTAGCAATGAAGACTTCTGTCATACTTGATCCGGACTCCTCGATTCCTCAAGCTATCTTAGTTTAGTTGAAGTGATAGAATTCGGTTATTTTCTACCACAACGTAGGTGATTTAAGTCGTAAAACTAGGGGGGTCGCTAGCAATTGAAAACATTCAGGGCTGTAGCCCAGAAGTTAGAGTCCTTTTAAGACGGGGGTTCGGGGAGAAAATTCAGACAATCTGTCTGATGAACATGCAATTGTAACATAGTTTGAGAAGGAAAGGAAAGGATTGTCATGTCTGACTCACGTCGGGGAAGGCCTACTGAGTAGGTTAATGTTTACGTTAAGGACAGGAAATTGCACACCAGAAGCCAAAATTAGACATTGGAATAGCCCAGGGCCGGTGTTTCAGTTCAAGTCGTAACCGTGTTAACTGGTGACCATCAGCCGAATGCGTCGCTTGTTGTCGTGGCTACGCCAGCTGTTGGAAATCTGGAAAAGATTCGTAGCTGTCCTTGCGAATGCCTCTTTGATTTGTTTTCAATAAAATGTCCAAAACATATCCATCTCATGGAGTCTAATTGGAGGAAACTTGTCACGTAGAACCATTTTAAGCTGAAATAAATGGAAAATTGGTGTTTGTATTTTAATAATAAATACGGATTCAAACTCATACAATTTTGGGGAAAAATATTTCAATATGAGATTCCATTCCATTGTGCCGTTGAGCCAGAGACTTGATCAGCTGCAGTACTAAAAAAACACAACTAGTCTTCTTCCTAAGAGCAGGAGGCAGCCAGATCAACTTGTGACCCGACTGTCCATGCTATTATAGACCATGGTATTTGTCTCGTTTACAAAAAGAAGAGGCCATTACACCAGTTATTCAAAACCTAATTTTGTGTTTCCCTCCACTGCCTACAACCCAGCCAAAAACACTGTTATGCGCTCTTTCGCTACCATTTCGGTCGCCTGATGTGACGTAGTCCCTTGCTCTGGATCGTCTCTTAGCAAAGCAGCGAGCTCGAGAATCAATGTGACGCAAGGCAGTATCACTCTGAGACACAACGTTTATCAGATCAACAAAGCATACCTACAGATCGTCCAAGGGATGATAGGTCTATCGCCCCTGACTAGTTATTTCAGTAAAGTATACGAGCGAATTGGCAATGGATAGAAATGGCCATGAGACTGTTCTGGTAATACCGACCTTACCAAAACATTTCCCTATACTTGACTTCCCTAAATCCTTTAACAGATGACCTGACAGAACTCGTTTCTGTGGGGAAAGGGAAACTGGGGAAAGCAGCATCTCAGAGGTGCCTTCAACATCCTTACTGTAGGCTACTGACAGCGATATATTCTTGTTTCTCTTTCTTCTGACAAATGTACTTATTGGAAGTCGCTTTGGATAAAACCGTCTGCTAAACGCCCTGTAGTACCCACTCATAAAAGTGCTATATAAATGCAATAAGTCGTTTGTTCCAAAAGCATAGTCTTTCTCTGTTTGTTGAGATTTGTAATTTATCAATGTATTCGGACGATCTCTGCTTCTATATCTGAAAATGTGCATATGAGTCATTCCCATGTCGTTTTATTAATGAATCCTTGTGAGTGATTGTGTCATATTCTTATTTTAACCGTGCCACTTTTCTGCTCAGGCTACTGAAATAACTAGTCAGGGGCGTTAGGCTTATAATCCCTTGGACGATCTGTAAGTATGCTTTGTTGATCTGAATAAACGTTGTGTCTCAAAGTGATACCGCCTTGCGTCACATTGCGTTGCTTAATGCAATTAAGATTAAGCAATTGCATTGCTTAATCCGATCTAGCTGTCCCATGTAAACGCATTCATTTCCGAAGTCGCTGCTTTGCTTACATCCAGTGAAAGGGGACACATCAGGCGACCAAAATGATAGAATGAGCGCATAACAGTGTTTTTGGCTAGTTTCAAGCAGTGGGGGGAAAGCAGCGCTGAGGCAAACATTTTTGGTCAGCCACCCAATTTCTTCCATGGAAATAAGAGAACAAGCAGGTTTGTATTAACTACTTGGTGACTATCTACAGCTCTGCAGCTGTTTTGCCTAATTCATATGTGTGCATTTGTTACAGGAATACAGAGAGATCCGCAGGAAGAAATATTTGAAAGGGATAGAACGATGAGAATCTACAGAGATGGCTTTCTGGATTTGATCAATTTTTTTTCTTCGATAGAAACATCATCGATATCAAAGAGCTGTTTGAGCTGTGGGACTATCAGATCATTATGCCGTAGAGGGCGACTTTGACAGACATTCCCTTGAATACGATCTTCTCATTGAAGCCATTATAGAATCAAAAAAATAGTGGGTCTTTCTCGAATTTAGCTTTGGAACTTATCGGTTGTTGACTAGAGAAGATAGTTAGTTGCCAGTAGGCTATGTGCAACTATAATGTGCAAGTATAATGATAATTGCTTTTTAACAAACTGAAGATTTGTGTGTGACAATGACAAAGGTAGCCTACTTTAATCTAAAAATGTAAATATTTTGGAAGTCCCGCTTCCCGCCCGTCTTGTGGACCAGCTGCACCCTGATGACGATGTCGTGGCTCACCGCCTTGCACATGTCGTACAGGGTCAGCGCCGCCACGGCCGCCGCCGTCAGCGCCTCCATCTCCACGCCGGTGCGGCCCGTTGTGCGGCAGCTGGCGGTGACCAACACGGCGTGGCGCGCCGGGTCCAGCTCCAGGCCCACCGCGGCGTGGTCCAGGGGCAGCGGGTGGCAGAGGGGGACGAGCTCCGCCGTGCGCTTGGAGGCCATGACGCCGGCCAGCTGCGCCACGGCCAGCGCGTCGCCCTTGGCCAGCTGGTTGTCCCGCAGCAGGCGGAAGGCGGCGGCGCCCAGGAGAACGGTGGCGCGGGCCGAGGCGGTGCGGTATGGCGAGTGGATAGTGCCTATGGCGAGTGGATATGGCGAGTGGATAGTGCCAGGATTCCCAGTATGGCGAGTGGATAGTGCCAAACCTTAGGATTCCCTGGAAGAGGCGAAGGAGCAGCCTACCCTACGTCGCCGTGGGAACGTGTGAAATTTTGAATGGGATTGATTGGGACTGCAGACGAGAGACCAGCAGCGACGTCACGGCGACGGCATGGAAGATCCGCCCACCGGCGGCGGTGTCACGGCGACGTACATAAGGAAATTGTGACAAAATATACGTCTACTCTCGACGTGTGGATAAGTTCGTCGCCACTAAGACGCCTGCTACCCTACGTCGCCGTGAGAACGCCTGAACTAGAGAGAAGGCTATTTAAATATATTAAAGATTTGCGTGAGAATCGGTATCTCTCCAGCAAAAAGTCATCCGAATATAGCCGTGGTCTTACAAATCTCTCCCGGTGGATTGCACGAATAATTGGCGCTCCGGTATCAACAGGGCATGCCATTGTGAACACATGGACTCTGCGGTGAACGCAGCTTTAAATCACCAAAACCGTTATGTTCCAAACTTAACCTGCACAAAACCTGGTCCGACCAGGTTTGATTCAGAGCATATGTTGCTATAGTAACTAACATACCGTGTTCATTTTGGAACGGAAACCCTAGGGTTACCGCAAACCCTGGGTTAATTTGCCCGGTTATGTGATAAAACCGGCTTTGTGGAATACCCCTCTGCATCAATCATCAAAACATTTTTGAGATCTGTTTTAAAACAGTTTGTCTTTTTGACACATAAAAACTAACGTTTTTTATAAAATGTAATCAACTTATTCATCAACAAGTCATTGGATATATTAATATCAGAAAATAATGAAGAAAAAATTATATATAGAGACTGGGAATCGATCCCCAGTCCCAACGGCGGCGGCGTGCATATCCTCTCCACACGGCGGCGGCGTAGCTTCTCCACACGTTCATTTCACACGTTGTTATCCTTCTCCAGGGAATCCTGGCACTATCCACTCGCCATATATGGCGAGTGGATAGTGCCAGGATTCCCTGGAGAAGGATAACAACGTGTGAAATGAACGTGTGGAGCTGCTACGCCGCCGCCGTGTGGAGAGGATATGCACGCCGCCGCCGTTGGGACTGGGGTTCGATTCCCATATATATATAATTTTTTTCTTCATTATTTTCTGGTATTAATATATCTAATGACTTGTTGATGAATAAGTTGATGACATTTTTATAAAAAACGTTCGTTTTTATGTGTTAAAAAGACAAACTGTTTTAAAACAGATCTCGCCAATTATTCGTGCAATCCACCGGGAGAGATTTATAAGACCACGGCTATATCCGGATGACTTTTTGCTGGAGAGATGGATTCTCACGCAAATCTTTAATATATTTAAATAGCCTTCTCCACAGTAGCGTGCAGTGAATACATTAACGCCTCGACATGTTTCGATTGGTAGTGATTTTCACCTCTTGATATTGATTTATTTTCATTTTGAAAGAAACGACACATCTCTCGCACATCTCAACGCCATCTCTCGTTCGGTTGTTTAGAACTGAAAATCCGGTTCCCAGGACAACATGACATTTTCACTTTCAAGCGGCCCGTTTCCCCATTTCGATCAGGGTTTCCATGATCCATAAATCACTTCTTTATAGGTTTGGCGTGGACGCGCACAACCCTGTGTTAACCAACCCTGTGTTGATTGAACTAATGCATAACCGGTGCCGTGGAACCGACAGCTCTGGTTTAGTTGGCACAGGCTCACTCAACCTAGAGTTCAGCGTTAACTCTGTTTGTTAAACGTCCGTTCGTGGAATACCCCCCAGGCCTATACCCCCTAGGCTATATTATTCACTTACCCTTTTTCAAAAGTTGTAGTTAATATATAAATCAATGTAACAATGTAAATGATCACAATGGAATTTCTTTGATGAAACAGAAAACATTTGTGAATTAACAACCGCATTTATCTGTGTTTCAAAGTAAATTTTAAGCATCAACCATACAAATGTTGAATTTGAGAAGGCAAGAAAGAAGAAAAACATTATCGGGCAGATAGAAGACTTAATTGTAGTCACTAGTTGTAAGCCAACATGTATTATTTTGGCAGACGGCCAAACAAAAGCTTTGATTGTAGTCATCCAATAAGGGTCTGGCAAAGCATAAAAACGTGGAACTGGAACATTGTTTATTTAAAGATGCAGAACATGCATAACAACATATTTAAAGATGCAAAACATGCAATAAAAAAGTTTAAATAGCAGCAAAAAATTAGGCATAACCAAAACAGGGGGACTGGATGATTCCTGATATCATCGAATCAGAGAAGGATTCAAATGTGTTGTGTAGCGGCAACTTTAGAATCATAGCACAGGTGTTTGCTTCCGGGAAGACCGTGACAGTGTGCAAAAAGTTTATAGTTGGCTCTCCTGGGAATCCCAGGGGAGGAACTCTGTCTGCCCCAGTGACGAACATGAGGAGCTGGTTCAGCGTCACTCTGTTCTCCGTGTCCTCCACCACCAAAACAGCATCTCCAGCTGCAATGTAAAAGATAAGACTTCAGTCAATATAATTACTCAAGGCAAATGTTGGGATTTCTGTGACCTACATTTTTTATTGTGGACCAAAATGTCTGACGGGATAAAAGAAAGACAGAAGTCTGTACACCGCTAGGCTCCCTATGAACAACTCAGTTAAGAAGGCAATCTATCGGGCGTAGTGGATAGAGCGCGTACCATATTGGCTCCGGTGTTCGTTGCAGTGGGCGCAACGTTTGATGAAACTTAAACGTCCTCAGGCACAGTTGGTTGCCATGCCCTATTTCATCAATTCCCATTTTTCATTTCAAGTTACCAAAGTATGCATACCTTCAACATCGATGAGCCAGTCCCTCCAGTAGCCAACTGCCCGCTCCTCCTCTGACCTGCGTGAGCTCCCTCGAACCGAGTAGTTGACTGCAAACATATGCATCACCTGCTCTGCTGTCAGTGGGGCAGGGGGTCCACCTGAAAACAGCCTTCTAAAAGCAGTGCTCCCTACTGCCGCCTGCAGCACCCCCAAGCACTCCAAACCTTGCCGCAATCTTTGAAAGAAATTCCAAAAGATTGTATTAGTGACATTACTACTTGAATAGGAAAACAGTGCCTTTTTAGGTTTAAAACATTATTTTAAAAGATTAGGGTCGTGGAATAATTACATTTGGCATTGTTTTAACAAATCCCATGAAAACCTACCTTACTCAAAGTAACAAAGGAAAAATTAATGTCAGCAGTAGGGGAGCGATCTGGTAAGTGATCTCCTGTATAACACTGTTAAGACTGTGGCCGTAGTTTTTGCATTCTGTTGCGTTTGTGTGTGTGGCTTTGTGTTTCTTGTCGATCTCCTATGTAAATAGGAGTGTGCCATTCCTGGGTGGGGATTGGGCCACTCATTTCGGCCGGGGACGGTGATTGGCCGAGGCAGGAAACCCCAACAGGAATAAAAGGAGTCAAGATGGCCACCGTGGCAGCCAACACTTCCATCCTCCTCCAACAAGCCACATGTTTACTAAGTCCTGTATTTCAGTTTAGAAGTTTCTCTGTGAAATAGTAGGGTTGGGCTGCTATATCGGTGTGTATTGTTTTCTCTTGTTATTATTAGAAAGGGAGCTGAGTTGATTGTTGATTGTCCATTTTGTTTCAGATAGGGAAGTTTGGTTTGTTATTTTGGACTGGCCCCACTCTGAAGCCTACCTTACTTACGTTGATAATATTGTGTGAAAAAATCCTGTTTTCGGTTAAAACTGAATAACGTGTGTGCTCGTGGCTACTTGGGAGTTGGGGAAGGTGGGGGTTTTTCATGTTGCGTCCTAGGCCCCTAGAATGGGGCGTAACACCCTGCCTACCTGCTTGACCTGGTTTATGCAGTGCATTAAGCAGACACTTTTCATATTAAATGAATCTACATATTGGGCTAAAATGATAAACACTTACTGTTGGAGAGGGACATGTAGTCGGTTGTCCAAATAGAACTTTAGCGCAGACTCCACAACCTCATCCCTGTCTGTCATCGTTCTGATAACCGTCAGGGATCCCAATAGCGCCAGATTTGAGGCTGCACTGGCTATAGCAGCATGGACCTCCAGTATGGATGATGCCTGTTTGATCTGTAAGGAAAAGATAGTTATTGAGTCCTTAAGAAATAATGACACAACTCTATGACCATTAAGTTCCATCAAATGTGTTAAAATATATTAGACAACCAGTATGTTCAAATAACTTGACATATTTTTGAAGGTGGATCCATTAATGATCTGAACTGTGCAAGCAAATTATTATATGGTCTTCAAAAGGAGGAATATTTCTTTCATTCATTTGTAACTTGCCCTCAGGATCTGACTCCTCAGTTCCTCGTCATCGATCTCCATCACATCAACAGGGGGAGCTGGTTCCCCTGTGAGCTGGCAGAGCAGTCTCGCTGAAAAGACATGGGGCCCCACTCCTCCATGGACAATACAAATGGAGATCATCTTGCCAATGGTGACATAGGTCCCCCGGTTAAGTCCTGAAAGTACAAACAACATTTTAAATATTGTAGGAAAGTTTCAAAGTTTTTTAATGTACTGGTACCTGAGGTTGAAAACCAATATAACTTTGCTAGGATATCTTATTACCTTGTACATGTTTGGGCCATTTTTTTTATATACGTTTGTGTGTCTGCAATGTCCTGTCATCAACATACCAATGGAATCCAGGCTTAGGTGCTTGCTGTCTTCTGGTCCAACGAAGAATCTGGATGCCAGAATTGCCCTCATAAGAAGGGTTAGGAACTCCCTTGTTGGTCCCCCAGTGTCGACGGAACCTTCTCTGGACCCGTCTAGTGTGTCCATGAACACCACATCTATTTTACATGTCGGGTTAAATGCCCTCCTCTGTACTGTTCTAATTGCACTCTGCAAAATGTCTGACCTAACTACGTTAAAACAGTTTGCAGTTGGGGTCAGCTCGGCTACATTTGCACGTAGTGCCTGCAAGATATTTTTCATGCCTTGCAGGGAATCTGATCTGGGTGGAGAAGGGGATCTGGGTGGGGAAGGGGATCTCGGTGGAGAAGGGGATCTGGGTGGAGAAGGGGATCTGGGTTGTGGAGAGGAGCCGGGTGGAGAAGGGGATCTGGGTGGAGAAGGGGATCTGGGTTGTGGAGAGGAGCCGGGTGGAGAAGGGGATCTGGGTGGAGAAGGGGATCTGGGTTGTGGAGAGGAGCTGGGTGGAGAAGGGGATCTGGGTTGTGGAGAGGAGCCGGGTGGAGAAGGGGATCTGGGTTGTGGAGAGGAGCCGGGTGGAGAAGGGGATGCAGCCACCCTCGTTACTGCAATGGGTGAATGCTATAAACATAAAATAATAGTGTGTGGTCAGCAAAATCAGTCACATATATTTGAACAAACAAACCAACTACAGACACATGCAGCGTTGTATTTTTAGGTATATATACTGTATATGCTGTATATTACGGCTGTCAAACAATTAATAATTAATTAATCTGATTAATCACAGGGTAGCTGTGGATTAATCATGATTCATAATGATTAATCACCATTCAATATACAGCTCTGGAAAAAATTGAGACCACTGACCACTCCCTGACCACTCAAATGTTCAGTGTCTCGTTTTGCTATTTATCGGCATATGTTTGAGTAGAATGAACATTTTGGTTTTATACTATAAACTACCGAAAACATGTCTACCAAATTCGCATTAAGAATATAATCATTAAGAGCATTTCCATTAAGTAATGTAGAGATGAAGATTTAAGAAAAATCCAGACTGGTCTCTTAATGTTTAACAGAGCTGTATGCCCAAAACATTCAAATTTTCTCTATACATTGGTGTAGGAACCGAAAACAGAATAAAAGGGGGTGGATATATCACTCTATCTATAAATCAAGGAAAGACCTTGATTGGCCCTTCAGTATATACCTGGCCAGAGATTGACAGTCATTTTTCTCATTTGTCATTGCAATTTTTCTTTCTTTTTTTGATTTGTGTGTTGTATTTGTGCTACGATCACTGCCGAAAATCAAACAAAGCAGACAATGTTTCTCCTCCTGTTGCTCAAGGTCAGTATGGTTGTAATTACTATGGCTTTCTTCTTGTAGCACTTTAACTACCATTCCTATGCATTAGATTTAATTTGAATAACTCTTAGATCTCGCTTGCTTTACCGTTTGCTCTTCATCCTGGGTCAGGTCTACTTCTCCATCAGACAAGTCCTGTAAACATATCTAGAGTTAAAAAAATGCTGGACCTTGTTAACTGGGGTGCACACAGTTAAGTATACTTTCCAATCTGTTAACCCTTCAGAAGTTTTAGTGAATTAAATACATATGCCTTCTAATCATAAATGATGTATGTTGGCTATGGAGAGAAAATAATTTTGATTTACTGGATAAATTTGTCATCCTTACTATAAGGTGGTATCTAATTTACTATTTGCCAGTTTATTGTACTATTTCATTTACTGTATGTCACGGATAATAACAGCTTAGTTAAGTAAACTTACCAGCATTCCTTCATCCTCATCACTTGTCTGATTTGATGTTCCAGATGCATAAAGGGTGAGATTACACACAAAACAATAGTTATAATTTATTTGTATTGTGCACTTCAAATACATCACTAAGTGCATGACAATTTCTCATGTATGCTTTTGTGCAGAGAAAGGGAAAACACCATTAATTATTTTCTCTTGGAACTCACTCTCTATCTATCTAATCTATTTTGTACAACAACAGAAAAATTCAATAAAGAACAATACTTAACCTCAGGGCGAATATATAGAGCCGAACGACCCAACACTCCACTGGAACGTAATTGTTCAGGGGTTTTCTCCTCAAGGGAGATCAGGACCCTGTGGCGGTTAACTTTGCAGAACTGAAAGTTTCTCCTCTCCATTTGGGGGTAAACTGACTTTAAGTAGGCGACAAAGCCAGCAGCAGTCAGGCCCTTTGGAACCTGCCATGTTTTAACAGGTTCAGCTGAAAAACACATGAAAAACAACAACAAAGTCAAATGGATTCTGGTTTAATAATACAATGAGCCTTCATCTAATAGAACATGAAAGACTAATTTGTTTATTACCTTGCCGGCAGTTGAAAAGCAACTGATGATTCTGCAACAGGCAAATCCTCATGGACCATGTGCTCTGCTGCTGAATAGTCCTTAATGACACAAAAAAGAGAACAAGCACACAACATAGTACAGTTCAAATCTTGTTTTTAAAAAGAACACATTTCATGTGATATTAATCATAATCAGTCCTTTGATTCTTCACTGTATTATAATAATTAGGGCTGTCAAATTAATGTGTTAATTTAGATTAATAATGATTTGACCTGTTGTTGGACTTTCTGTCCTGTGAAACCTACACATGTTCTAGTGTGGTACTGAGATGGTTGGCGGATAGACACAAGGGGAAAGAGAAATATTGTTGTTGTTTTTTGTGGAGGTGAGGTGTAAGAGTAGCCTTGATAACCTTGTTAGTTAAACCTTGTTAGCTATTTCATTTGCATTACCTCAGGAACCTCTGCACATTGGCACATTTACATTTATACTCAAAGTCATATTTTTTTTTTAATAGACAAGTCACTAAAAAACGGAGAGTTACATGTAGTATAGTATGTTATCTTTATTCTAATAGTTTAATTATATTTTATTTCAAATTGGTACATTTATTGTATGCATACTCTTGTAGCACTCTCTTTTCCCACTGTACTGCTGGTCACTGCGAATTTCTCCTAAGGGGGATTAATAAAGGAATATCTTATCTTATCAAAAAAATGAATGTTTGCTGACAATTCCAAAGAATTGGTTCACTGGGCACCGGTTCTGAATAGGAACCGGCGCTCGATTCTCATCCCTAATGACCTCTCTTATGTTTTCTGTGACGTTGTAATCTATCTTGAGCAAAAAATAATATGTAGATCACATTTTTACTCACGTCCTGCTGGAGTCGGTCCCCATTGTTCCAATGCTACAGAACATAACAAAGATGTAGATTAACATAAATATGACAGGTTATGTATGAAAAGTTGTGTTAAAAGAGATGTACTGTATAAATATACATGGCTGTGTAAATGTTATCAAGCAAAACATTTTATTTTTGTATTCTTCTTAAGGGTGGAGTCAGCTATTGTGGAGAACGTTTCTTGTGAAGATCACTTTGTCAGAATCTGTGAATATCTCCTCATGAGCCGCTACCTGTCCTTACTGTGTGTGTGCTAAACAAAACAACATTGTTATTACGACACCTTGGCTCTGTAAACTTGCATGTTAACAGGCATGTTGCCAGCTATGGTGGGCCCCTTTGTTTACATACCCTTTGTCTACATACAAGTTTACAGAGCCTTGGCTGTGTATTAACAACATTAGATTTTCTTGGTCACAGCAGTCAACACTATCAGAGTGCATAATAATAAGAACCACCAACCAAGATGATTGATAGTCATTTAATCAACTATACGTAGGAAAAGTTTAGCTTTGGCTCACATATGCTCACTAAAAAAAATCTGTACTGGAACTGAAAAAGTAACGGAATAGTGACATTTGCTTACCTGCTGGTGCAGTTCTGCAGGTGGCTCTGCAAAAGATGCAACGGAACTGCAGAGTTACACCTGCAGCACATCTCCTGAGGGTAGAGATGCCCCACGTCGTCCTCCTTAAATGTAATGTACAGAAATGATGGTGTATCACAGCTAAATTTAACATGTAAACAAAAGAGAGATTATAAGGTATTTCTTACATTTTCAACCTCCTTTAAAGTGATGTTATGCTGCATGGGGACTATATAGGCCACTGCCTTATTTAGGCTGCTGTTGTTTTTCAGAAAGCTCACTGTATAGCCCCCTGCAGGCATAGGAATGTCAATCAGATCCCTGCTGCGGCAGCTCCTCATGATCTTGAATCCTCCCGCTAGTTTTAGGGGTGGAAAAACATCTTCTAAGACTGCAATGAATTGCCCAGATGTGCATCGCACATCTGGGAAGATGACTTGTTTTGTTCCAAGGCCAGCTGCCTGGAGGCTGGAGGTCTCCTCTACCGTTGGAATTTGAATTTGGACTGTAGAGGCACAACAAAAAAACCTATGCCCCCATGGTTGTGCAAAATCTTTTTTCTTTTTTTTGTAGGGCTGAAAAAGCCTTCCAAGACCCGCCCTAACAGTGTCAGGGCGGTTGAGTTGATGAAGGGAGGGGAATGAGGGGAAGGCAGGTGGGGTGGCTTGAGGCAGGGAGGGGAAGGCAGGTGGGTAGGCTTGAGGCAGGGAGGGGAAGGCAGGTGGGGTGGCTTGAGGCAGGGAGGGGAAGGCAGGTGGGTAGGCTTGAGGCAGGGAGGGGAAGGCAGGTGGGGTGGCTTGAGGCAGGGAGGGGAAGGCAGGTGGGTAGGCTTGAGGCAGGGAGGGGAAGGCAGGTGGGGTGGCTTGAGGCAGGGAGGGGAAGGCAGGTGGGGTGGCTTGAGGCAGGGAGGGGAAGGCAGGTGGGGTGGCTTGAGGCAGTGAGGGGAAGGCAGGTGGGGTGGCTTGAGGCAGTGAGGGGAAGGCAGGTGGGGTGGCTTGAGGCAGTGAGGGGAAGGCAGGTGGGGTGGCTTGAGGCAGGGAGGGGAAGGCAGGTGGGGTGGCCTGAGGCAGGGAGGGGGCAGGAGGTGGTCCATACTGCTGCAGGAGCTGGCTCAGCTCCGCCATCAATGTTCTCGCCCTGTTTTGAAGAAAATAAAACGGCGGGACCCACATTAAATATTTGTAGTTAATTTTTTAGTTATATATTAATAGGTTTTATTAATGCACACCACTGACAAAGAAAAAAAAAAAAAGACTGTGGGGGTTCCCGACTGATCGAATCATCGACTTTCAGGTGGCAGCCCTAATGTGCACGCAAAATACTTTTGCATCATGGGGTATGCTTTTTAACTGGTAATATCTTTTCTAAATAAATACATGATCTCATGATAGCAGCTAGTAGCCTGACATCTTTATTGGCATATTTAACCTTTATATTTATATCAATAATATATATTGATATATATATATTTACATTTAACCAGTGCATTCTTTAAAAAGTCACACTCAATTTTTTTTTTTACTTCAGCCCTTCCTAGCCATAACATAGGCCTATTCATCTAAATGTAAAATGGTTAAAACTTCTGAAGTTATTGAGCCAAAAAGTTACGGAATAAGATGAAAAACTTGAATAATGATATGAATTGCAATAGTGTAAATTACGACGGAGTAGTAGGGCCACACATGAAGAAAATAAATATTTTTGCCGTGACGAGATTAAAGTCGACACGTCGACTTTAAACTCGAAATGTCGAGAATAAAATTGTAATGTCATGTCGACCATAATCTCGACATTTCGAGATTAAACTCGAAATGTCGAGAATAAAGTTGAAATATTATGTCGACTTTAATCTCGATTGGTCGATTTTAAAGTAAACTCGAAATGTTGAGGATAGTTGAGGCCCTGTGCAGGTCCCGCTCCACAGGGCCTGCACTGAATCCAATGGATGTGTGGATAACTTGGTAAAATTGTATTTCAGAATCGGGTTTAACAATAAAGAGATCCTCGCTGTTTTAGGGCAGAGCCAGTGTGGTGATTAGTGTTGAAAAGCTGAAAAAGTTGTGCGGAAAAATGCGTCTGTTCAGCAGGGGGCCCTGAACAGACGTGTTAATTTACTAGTCGATGTGTCAAAAATATTTTTTTCTTTAATACTCCGTCGTAGTAAATGCTGACTCACCATTCAAAGTCAATTTTATAATATATAGGACAAACTTACCGCTGATCTGAATCTTGTGAATCCGCCATTGCCGTCAATTGCGTGCAGTGCAACAGTCAATGTGAACCTATAAGATGTCTATGATGTGAACGGTCATGTGGGGGGAGGGGGGGGATGCTTCCTTCCTGCAGGCCTACTCATCTGCATAGATGTATTTACAGTAGCCTATCTCCGATTACGAGCACAACATTTTTAATTGTGAATTGGAAATTGCTGCTGTAACAAAAATGAGCTCTGCAGTAGATACGATACAAATCCTAAATGGAGAAAAAACTTTGTATCGTCCATTGAGGTTTTTTTATTTACGACCAGAGCACTTGAATGCGACAAGTCGTAATAACGGGAGCGTGTCTTCCCCGGGTCCTATGTTCCCCGGGTCCTATGTTCCCCTCTTTGTATGAGACTGGGGAACATAGGACCCTTTTTTTTAAAAAAGGGTCCTATGTTCCCCGCTTTTCCCAAAAAGGGTCCTATGTTCCCCGATGTAACTGTCTCAGAGACAGTCTGGACATTACAGAGATTTAAATATGTATTTAACTTAATTGTTTAATTCATGATTTTGTTATTTGTTGAATTCATGATTTTATTATTTGGTTAAAAATGATTGAAGTTGTACTGTTAAAAATAGATATTGTGTCATTGCTTTGTGTTAAGTTTGTTTAAATATCTATCCCAGGGAATTATGGGAAAACGCGCCATCAGAGATATAAAACCAGTCACGGACTCATGGGTTTCAGAAGAAGATGGACTCTGTATTAGGTTTATGGCGCTAACGTTGTCACAGCGTTTTTTCTGTTTATTAAAGTTTACTGTTTTTCAGAGAGAGTTTAAAAGAAAATAAATATTCAAAAAGACATCAGTCAACCCAGTCTCACCAATATGCGTACAGATCGCACGGTTTGACACTTTCAAAATGCGTACAGTACATACGCCAAATGACCTTTTCGCGTGCATACGCAAAACCCAGCATTAACTGAATGGGAAATGCAATATTTTAGGACAGATTCACCATTAAACGTGTTTCTAATGACATTTCTAGCGAGAAATATACTTTTTCCTTGAATAATCTTCAGTCAGTGAATGTGTATGATCTTTATTAATCTTTATTATCTGAATGGGAAATGCAATATTTTAGGACCGATTCACCGTTAAACGTGTTTCCAATAACATTTCTAGCGAGAAATCTACTTTTTACTTGCATAATCTTCAGTCAGTGATTGTGTCTGATCTTTAGTTTTATAGTTATTAGGAAGATTTTATCGGCTCGCATGTTTCAACGACGTCAGGTTGTTAGGGACGCTGCTTTCGCTAAACTATCAGCTCACGTGTTTCCTGCGTTTGTGTTATTAAACCGTTACTTTATGTAACTTTTAATGATATCATCTTGTTAGAAACACGTATATCTGAGAGAGCCAACCCAGTTGCCAAAAGCATACGTTGACGGTGTACGTTTTCGTGAACACTGGATTACGTCGCATTTCAACATAAAATAGCGTTTTATACACACACACACACACACACACACACACACACACACACACACACACACACACACACACACACACACACACACACACACACACACACACACACACACACAATGCATTTCGCTGCTAAATAAATAAATAAATACTAAGGCAGAATAAAGAATAAATTCATTCATCATCATTCAACTTGAACATGTGTTATTACAGTATAGAGTGGTGGAGGGATGACGTATGTTGGCCAACCCGGAAGTGAGCGTCGCCCTGGGTTCCCTTGACAAAAAGCCAACGGGTTTTTCCATTGGATTTTGGATTATTGCAGAAAAATTTGCATCTTTGAAGCACCTCCTCAAAAACTGAAAATAAATAAAAATGACCGTGCTCCAAAGAACGAAATGTAAACCAATGCATTCTGAATGGGAGTGTTTCTCCGATTTTTCCATGCTACACAGAACAAAATGTAAACCCATGCAAAAAAAGACTTCATGGTCATAATAATTTAAATATCATTATTCTCCTCAGTGTGTAGGGTGGTATTCTATTTTTTTCAACGGGGCTGCATCCAGTCACTTGACCGTTATGGTTGCTATGGTGGTTGCTATCGATCGCCCCCTCTAATCTTTACATGGCTCTAAAAATCACGCAGCAAAGGAGCTGCCCTCAATTGTGTGTTTTTTGTCGTAAACTAGGGTCCGATGGTTAAAAAAGAGACAGATATTCCAAGGTATCCTTAAAAGGCAGCTTGGATGGTTTTTTTTTCTGCAGTTTAGTCTTCTTCTATAACCTATTTTCTAAAGCAAAACACCAAGCTCATTGATTAAACGAGGCAGGGTTATTTGAAACAATTTATTCAATAAATATTTGTGAGAGGTCATTCCTTCTCCTGAGTTTGCTTCCTATTTATGTCTAGTGTACAACCCTACTGTCCACAAGCATCACCCCCCCCTCCCCATATGGATTTGGAGAATTGTTGCCACGTCCCAGTGGTGGAGGTATCATATATATGAAAGACGGCATTCAATTATACTACAATGATCAATTAGGAGGCCGAAGCCCTAAAGGAAGTGATGCAATAGGTGACTGGGTCGACAACATTTAAGTAAGCTGAACCTTGAGGTCTATTATACATCAAAGGGGGTCTCAAAGGACGCATACGCTTCAACCTGTGGCTCCAGCCCTACAGGAAATGACTCAGCAAGTGCTCCATCTCGTTGCACCTGCACCCAGCGGCTCGCTTGCAAGATTTTGGCCTGAAGTTCTTCCCAGACCTATACCCTAGCCATCCAACATGCATATCTGAGAATCAGGCGTCTCTTTAATAATGACAACAATTTAGGAGAGAAATGAACATTCACTTTTTGTTGTCTCATAAGCAGCGTGGTGCCGGCTCCTTTGGACCTTTTGACCCCAGACTTCAAAAACTTGGCCACAGGCCAGCTGTGTCTACACATCTTAAAGCCCATGGTGCAGGTTAACCGGAAGTTTCAATTAATGGGTACATAAAGCACTCAAAATATGTATATAAAGTTAGAAATGTCTCCAAAATGGTGTTAAAGTCCAGTTTTTGTCGTTTTTGGTTAGTAACGGTTATTTTTTACGCAATTCGGCGATGATGTCACATGAGCAGTGTTGTATAGTAGCGAAGTAGAAATACTTCGTTACTGTACTTAAGTAGTTTTTTTGGATATTTGTACTTTACTTTACTACTTATATTTCTCTGTACTTTTACTTTTACTTCGCTACATTTTGCGAAGAAAACGGATACTTTTACTCCGCTACATTTCGCTTGAAACCTTCGTTACTCGTTACAAAATCAACTCATCTTTAGAAAAAAAAAAAAGAATCATGAGAGATATGAGAATAACGTCGGGGACTGTGGTAGAACACAGACTGCGAGCCTGTTTGGCGAATCAGCTGTCCCAGCGCACGTTCGCAAAGCCCCCTTGCTTAGTTACTGTTGCTACGTCGATCAAAACTCCTACGACTGTCAACACACAAATGCATGGCTAGGACGAGGGCAAGGGCTATCAAAATTCTACTATTTGTATCAGGCTGGTTTGTACACGCAGTATTACAACACTATCTTATACACTTCACACTCTACTTGCTGCTGACTGAGCACAGTAGATCAATACGCCGCTTGTATCGTTTTCTATCACATACATTTCAAACATGAGGTCCGTTGTAAAAATAAACCAAGGAGTGCATGTTTGATCGATCGTCATTAAAGCTGACTTGATACGAATGTAACAACGTTGTTAAACTAGTGAGATCAGATCCAGCCTTGTTTGGTTGCTATAGAAACGCGTTACCTACAGTTGAGCTAACGTTATTCACCGAAGTTCTAAAGGGAACTACTTTTCGAGGGAGATGAACTTAAGCAGAGCATACATTTAATAAGCATGCAATACGAATAACAAAAAGGCTAATTATTAAAGTATTTGAATTGTTTTATTATGTTGGCCGGCGCGAAGTAGAATAAACGGAATAATCACCTCAAGGCAGGGCAATAAACAGTTTGATATGCCCGGCTCGCGGAAGGTTACCGCCCTCGACTTCGTCTCGGGCGGTAAGCCGTCCACGAGCCGGGCATATCAAACTGTTTATTGCCCGGCCTCTCGGTGATTATTCCTTACTTATTCTCAAAATTCTGACCCTTTGCTTTTTTATTAACAGCGGTTACTTGTACTTTTACTTTCAGTACTTAAGTACATTTAATATCAGAAAAGTACTTTTGATACTTAAGTACAGTAAAGATCAGATACTTTAATACTTTTACTTAAGTACTATTCTAAAAGGTGACTTTTACTTTTACTTAAGTAATTTTCCAGTAAGGTATCTGTACTTTTACTTAAGTATGGCTTTTGAGTACTTTATACACCACTGCACATGAGGTAGACGCATACTAGCACTAGCACTATGGCGTCTGACGGGGATGAGACAGTGATTATGTTGATTATGTCGATCTAGAAATAGAAGGCATATTATGCGTTCTATTTCTTCTAAATATGGGCTAGCTTGACAGTCCCACCTGTGAACCCCTAGTGTTTATTTCTAAGCTTTAACCTCTTTCTCCGGTGAAAACGTTGTTTGCATCAGGCCTCTCTTTAATAATGACTAAAAGTTATCAGAGAAATACACATTAACTTTTGTCTCATAAGCGGGGTGGTGCCGTCTCCTTTTGACCTTTTGACCCCAGACTTCTGGGGGAATAGCTGAATCAATTCATTAGTCAATCAGAAGCATGTAAATATCTTCCCGGTGGTGTAAGAGGATGAACAAGGTGTCCTTCAACATCTACGCTTCCAGGCGATTGCAACGGTGCCACACATGAGCATATTCGAACATGTTTAATGGTAGTAATTAGCTGTCGAAATTGGAGGCCTTAATCAATAAGGAGCAGCTATTGATTTGCTTCCCGATATAAATTTGTGACAAATGACATGTTATTTAGCATCTACACATTGAGCTGAGTCCAATGACACCAAGCATGACACTCTGTGGGCAAATTGTAACATGTATTTTACATGGTACACCTATGGTCTAGGTCTCTAGGACATGATCTCGGTGTGGCAAGAGGGCGAGCTTGATCTCATTGGAGTCAGCTCAACGTGTAGATGCTAAATAACATGTAATTTGTCAAAAATCTCCATCGGGAAGCAAATCTATAAATGGTCATTATTGATAAAGGCCTCCAAAATCGACAGCTAATTACTACCCCGAAACGTATTCAAATATGATCATAGGTGGCACTGTTGCAATCGCCTCGAAACGTAGATGTCAAAGGACACCTTGTTTGCCCCGTTACGCCTCCGGGAAGATATTTTCATACTTCTAATGGATTGATTCATATTTTAAGGTTCTCGGAGTGAGACTTTAAGCGGCTGCAGCAGAAGTGTTGAGACGAAAGGTGATATAAAGACATTTATAGAATATTCCCATTCACATTATGATTCTTTGTCATAACATCCGACCAAACATCCTTTACATTCACCGAGCGAAGATTATGAAAGTCCAGGCCCCCCCTTCCTGCACTCGGGGTCCGACTGGGCCAAGTTTCGGGAAGGAAGGGCCCCCCCTTCCTGCTCTCGGGGTCCGACCGGGCCAAGTTTCGGTGCGGGGGTCCCAGTTAGGCCCTAGAATAAGGTATTCAAATTTCAGGGCGGTAGGACCTTCCTATCTCAAAAACTGTTTTTCCACCACATCCGCCTTAATGAGTGCCCTTATAGTCCCCTTCTGCCCGTCTGGTGCCCTTTTAGTGCCCCCTTTAGTACCCTGATAGTGCCCTTCTGCCCATCTGGTGTCCTTCTAGTGCCCTGTTAGTCCCCTTCTGCCCCTCTGGTCCTTCAAGTGCCCCTCTGCCCATCTGGTGCCTTTCTAGTACCCTGATAGTGCCCTTCTAGTAACCTGATAGTGCCCTTCTAGAACCCTGATAGTGCCCTTCTAGAACCCTGATAGTTCCCTTCTAGAACCCTGATAATGCCCTTCTGCCTGTCTGGTCCTTCTAGTCCCCTTCTAGTGCCTTTCTAGTACCCTAATAGTACCCTTCAGCCGTCTGGTCTTTCTATTGCCCTTCCAGTGCCCTACCAATGCCCTTCTAGTGCCTTTCTAGTGCCCTGATAGTGCCCTTCTACTCGTCTGGTCCTTATTCAATTCAATTCAATTCAAAGTGTTTATTGTCATATGCATAAATGAGACGTTCTCAGTTGTGCAGTGAAATTCTTCCTTTGTTTCCACAGACTGAATGCCAAGATTTGTTTTACAAGATAGATAGAACAAATAATACATTTAAGTTAAAATAAATAAATAAATAAATAAATAAATAAATAAATAAATAAATAAATAAATAAATAAAAAATAAAAATAGTGCCCTTCTTGTGCCCTGATAGTGCTCTTCTGCCGTCCGATGCCCTTCTAGTGCCCTTCTGCCAGTATGGTGCCCCCATGTTTGAAAAAGTGTGCTAAAGTGCCCTCTATGGTGGTGAAAATTAGAGAAAGTGCCTTATTGGCTGCCCTTTACACGTGACCAAAAATTAAGGAGTGCCCTAGGTTGCCCCTGATGATGATGTGCCCTCTGGAGCAAGAATATGGCAAACCGAAAAAAACATTTTGTGGTTATCCATTGAGGTGCAGACGTTCCTCTCTTTGGTAGCTGACGAACGGGGAATGCGAGGCGTTGCTTTCATGTGGCGTCGCCATGACAAACAGCTACATCGAGTGGTACTTAAATCTCCACTGGATAACGGAGCAAAAAGCGGATAAGAGTCAGTACCCATAGTGGAAAAGCGCAATTAGATGCCAAGTTAGAAAAACGCAATATTTTCAGTTTGCATAATCCGTTCAAAATGTATATACATTTTTTGAGCGTTCAAGATCATTCAAGTGTAGGTTTTTTCATGCAAGAGAGACGATAATGGTCAGCTATCACCTCAACCTGAAGGAAAACTTCCTTAAATGTTTCCGTAGCTGGCTTTCAGCGGTCAAAGACTGTATGGTAGCGGCACATTGAATTTTCTCCGGTCAAATTTAAATGTTAGTAAAGATGAAATCAGTAAGGCATCCTCCTTTCTTTGGCCAAAATGGAAAGTGCACAATGATGTGAACAACTAATTTTGGTGTTTATAAAGTCGCTAGAATAAGGGAAAACAGTGTCTTTGAAGCTATTTTTTTTCTGAGATCCCCCAGACCTCCCGTTTAAATTATGAGCCCAACTATTCTTTTAAGTGCTACATGGAGATGTAACAAGTGCCCCGAATGGGACCTTCAAGGCAGCGCTTGCTAAGGTTAGGGGATAGGACCTTCCAGGCAGCGCTGTCTTTAAGGCTCCATTGGGGGAACCAAATACCATCAAGTTAGAAAAGCCACTGTGTCCGCTGGTGGGGCCCCTTGTTGTCCAGAATGTGCCCTTTTTATTTTTTCGCCCCTGCCCTTCAAACAGGCTGAGTCCTCCACTGTATCATATAAAGAGCTACGGGAGTCGTAAACGGCAACAATCACTTTCTCTTCCATGCTGCAGTTCACCCCGGATATCTAACTGATTTGTTTTGTCTTGTTTTTGTTTTATTTATTTTTTATTTTTTATGTTTATTTATTTCCAGAATGTCTTGTTTTTTAAACGATTTATGATGACTATATGCTCTGTAAGGTGACCTTGGGTGTCTTGAAAGGCGCCTCTAAATTAAATGTATTATTATTATTATTATTATTATTATTACTGCACTGAGTTGGCCGGTTGAACGCTGATTGGCTGTTACGTTACACATGTCACTCAGTGGCCACGCTGTTGAACGCCGATTGGCTGTCATCACGCGAATATCGCGTCAAAATTTAAATATTTTTAAAGATTGATAGATTGCGGGGAAAATAGGACCCATTTTTCCCAGAAAAGGGTCCTATGTTCCCTGCTTTTCCGAAAAGGGTCCTATGCTCCCCGGTATGTATGGCTACAGGGAAAAATAGGACCCTTCTTGGGAAAAACGGCGAACATAGGACCTATTTTTTTTAAAAAAAGGGTCCTAACATAGAACCCGGGGAACATAGGACCCGGCGGGGAACATAGGGATGACCCCGTAATAACGACTGCACAAATGGGAATACCCTTACTTCCACGGAGCACATGAAGCGAATGCTTCTAAAACAGTGTGTTTGACGGGCCTTTATTATGCAGTAATAAAGGCCCTTTAAAATAAACAACTAAATTTGCTGTTGCCTACGTTGCGTGGCGGTGTGACTAGCCTACTTGGAACAGACTTGGAAGCATTGGAAGGCATCGACAAAATGGCCGGGTGAGTTTCAGACCGAGTTTGTTAGCCGCGGGACGAAAACGGTAGTCTCCCGGCAATATCGGGAGTGTCCCGGGAAAATCGGGAGGGTTGGCAAATATGACATCAGCTGCTGATGTCACCCTAGTAGGTGGAAGACGTATCTTAAAACTGGATGGATGGATGATCTACTGTCTTGTTTGCACTTGGTTGGCCTATTCAATTCAGTGTGTCCTAGAACTGGAGGTGCTACAACTGCTGGCTTTGGTAGGCTACTGCAGCTAGTTAGCATCTATCTATTATAGGCTATTTAGCCTATTATTGTAAGGGTGGGTTCATATCATAGGCGTAGCCTATTATAAGGACACCGGGGAAATGTCCCAAAGATATCCATTGAAAAGCTGCTCATTGGCGCACGGTTGCATTGGTACATGGACCTATTAAAAGGACACCGGATTGAAACATGGCGTCCTTTACATTTCTATGGAATGGGATGCACAGACATTTTCAACTCTTGCAAATCAGTAGAAAGAATAAAAATAATAAAGTAATGCTGGCTAATGTCATGATTTATTTTTTCAGCCTGGCCCACATCGCAGATGCTATAGATGAAATCCTGAGGACTGAAGTTGGGACCGATCACCTTCTCCTATTTCTCGAAAACATTAGCCATGTGCTGACAATTGAAGCAGCCGAAGGGGATTTGCCCGATGAGCAACGGGTCTGTCAGCTTTTATCCATGGCCATTCATGAGCTCGATGGAGCACGTATGCAAGCCATGTCAAGGGAGCAGCTGCTTTATCTCCTGGAGAGCCACTTCAAAGTTGGAGACATTGCGAAACAGCTTGGAGTAAGCAAGCGGACCATTCGAAGGAGGATGACTGAATATGGTCTGTCTGTGAGACAGACATATTCAAACATTACAGATGAAGAACTCTGCAGAGTTATATTCCAGTTCATCTCAAATTGCCCAAATGCAGGTATAAGGACTGTGACTGGACATCTGAATTCTCTGGGAATAAGGTGAGGACACGTATTGTTGAACTCATTCAACATTCATCCGACATGCTTATGTAAATGTGCTCACAAATCAAATAATTGATGCAACCTCATTGAAAAAGAGACTATTACAGGACAATTGATTGGAAGGTAAACACAATAGGCTACTACCTTGTAGAGCCCGATCCATTAATATGCCGGCCGATTTTAGTTTATCTCAGAATAATCGTCATCGGCCAAAAAAATTTTTTATCAAGCAATAGTGTTTCGTGAAATGCATTGCTGCCATGGATGTAGCATAATGAATAGCATTAATGCTATAGCCTACTTACAGCAGCAGCAGGTGTGTTGTAATACATTTGATTCATTTACACTACATTGAGAGTTAGTTCCCCCTGCAACCAATAGAAGAGGCATTGGTCATCTCTTGACTGTTATTGATTTGCAAATTATATAATAAAGTACACTTCGTAAACTGCTATGTAAACAAGTATCTGTCCTCCTCAAGAGTCACACAGCACAGGGTTCGTCAGGGTCTGAAAGCTGTTGATCCGGTTGGTAATTTTCTCCGTGGGCTTCAGTTAAACACGGTTCCAAGGGTTCCATACAGCGTTCCGGGTCCTCTCTCCCTGTGGCACATTGATGGGAATCATAAACTGATACGGTATGACCTTTAATGAGGCATTTTACAAATATTATTTATTAATTTATTTATTATTAATTTATTATTGTGGTTTTGCAAGAATGTAGTGCCAACATTGTATTACCCATATTCCCACATCAGATAAGTGTTTTCGTAACTCTTCACAGGTGGAAAATTGTAATACATGGAGGTATTGATGGATACAGCCGGCGGATTATGTTTCTCAGTGCCAATACCAACAACAGGGCTTCCACTGTACTCCAGTGTTTTCTGACTGCTGTCGCTGAACATGGTTTGCCACAACGCGTACGAAGTGACAAGGGAGGAGAAAATGTTGAGGTGGCCAGGTTCATGCTTGAACATCCAGAACGGGGCCCTGGTAGGAATTTATTTCATACTGGTTGTATACTTTGTATACTACATACTGGTTGATTTCGTTGAAACATTTATATAAAGCTGTTTAATCAATAATGCAGGGACAAACAAATGATGAAACTTTACCGTGACAAAACAAACCCCAAAAAGTATTTTTCTCTTTCTTGCCCATCCGTCCAACTGATATAAATCAGACAGACGTAGCCACATCACAGGGAAGAGTGTCCACAATCAGAGGATTGAAAGGCTGTGGCGTGATGTGTGGGTCATGGTGGTGTCAAACTACTACCACACCTTCAGGTACCTGGAAGAGGTTGGATTGTTGAATCCCGATGAAGATAGCCACATCATCTGTCTCCACTACATCTTCCTACCAAGACTGAACTGGCATCTGAGGGAGTTCATCAGGATGTGGGACAGGCATCCCCTTTCAACAGAGGGAAACAGGTCCCCACAACAACTATGGGTGGCTGGCTTGCTTTTGGAGCCACAACAGGATCTTCATCTGGTAACACTGATTTCATTGTAAAACACCTGATCATAAAAAACAAACATATCCAATATTACGATTCTTACAACATGTGGTCCATATTTCCACAGGCTGATGCTACAAACTGGGGCATTGACTGGGAAGGACCTGTTGCAGAACCTGACCCAGTGGCTGTGGTTCAGGTTTTACCAGTCCATTCAGACCTGCAGCAGACAATTGAGGAGCATTTAAGGGGTACGATTGATCCATACATGACCAGTGACGTCTTCGGCATGGACCTTTACTGGCAAGCTTTGTCACTTGTTGCACAGCTTCACTTACCGGACTAGTTCTGCTATTTTGTGCCATAAGTGAGCAAACTATTTATGTGACAGTTTGGGTTGATGCATCCAATTTGGGGTTGGCTCATTTATGCATTTGCAAAAAAAAAAGAAGCCTTTTTTATATTTCCAGTTTTATAAATGCATTGTCTTATTATTGTTTGGTATTTGTGAAAAATAAATGACATCAAATAACTGTTCAAGTTCTTCATTTTTAAATAATAGAAACTAGAAAATAATTACATTAATATTCTCAGCCCTCGTGTCGTTCATATATGCCACCGAAACACTGTGAATGTATCACACTTGAATAATGAAAGTCAGAGTGCTTTGAAGAGTTTCTCTTTACTTACATTTCTGCAAATATACACGGACAAAGACGACACATTAATAACGACACTTTTTTGATAAACATTCATGTCAGTACTGAACTACAAAGTGTTAAGGTTTCAGAGGACAGAAAGGTCAAATCCACCCTGTGGTACTACACAAATCAATACTATGCCTGTGTAAAAATAAGTGGAGCACAATGTATACTGCACAATGAAATCAAACAACAAGAAAAAATGACTTAAACAATTAATGGCAAAAATAATGACTAGACAATACAATTATGTAAGTTTCTGTAGGGGTGTACTTGTCTAAAATACACTTCTCACATGAATATGCTCAACATTCAGAATTAATTATGCACTTATACACTCTGGCCCCTAGAGTAATTCCTCTCTATTTTGCCAGTCTTCTCCTTGCCTCCTGTCTTTCATTTTTGTGGTAGCGCTGGGTGGTGTAAGGGACATCAGAGACGCTTCTGCAGGTTTAGAACCGGAACCACAGGAACCAGAATCTGGGAGGCAGGCAGGAGAAGTGGAGGTGTGGGCAAGTGGTTGAAGAGCTGGTTTGGTTGACTGGAGAGGAAGCTCAGGAGCAGGCCTCAGAACAGAAGATGGAGCCTCTATGGGCTCGCGACAGTTCTCCCTGTGCAGTGCCTAAAAGTATTACCTTTTTTGTATAACAAAGCATAATATCAGATGACAACATGGCTACACAGGAAATGGCACAGATACTAGGTTATTACTGGCTGGGTAAAGTGTTTATAAACTCAACATCTTGTGATTGTCGCAGTATTTATCACTTGGAGCCGGGTGGTGCTTTTCTCCATCACCATGATATTAATAATAATGACTTGCCGGATGTGGGGGTATGGCTCAAACAATGGTGCCTGACTCCACATACGCGCCTTGATCCACAGTACTGCTCGTAGAGTTGGATGAAAAGTGCCTCAAACACACGATTGCAGTCAGGTCACTGTGCTGGGCTTCTCCCTCCTGCAAAGTATTTGCAAAGGTATTGAGTAGCATTAGTGTAGTACAAGACATGATGTAATGGCTTGCCTTGCAGTATTGTCATGCTTGCTCAGAGTATTCATTTAGAATATATTTGTTTGTGAATGTGAGCTTAATTCAAATTGTATTCATGATTGTAATCATATACTCGTGAAAATCTGTTTATTCTTGGTATTGTACGGATAATAAATTGTTGTGTTGGTAGATCTATAGTCTCCTGTGTGTACAAGGAAATATGAAAACAGGCAAGAGAGGAGATTTAACGCTGGTTATGTTGGCTGCCATTGTCATCTCCTTTATTTTACACCACATCAGATATTCTTAGCATTGTTATCTCAATCAATGAATAATCTACACAATTTCTTCTGTATGACTCTGATTAAATAAACCCAATAACCAATAACCAAAATAAACCTTCAAATCAAATTCATTTATCTAATTACATTAATATAAATATTAAGTATAAATGTGACTCTTAACAGATATACTGTAGTAAAAGATAACACTTTCAGTGGTGTTTAATGCCAAGTCTGTAGACCTACCCATTTTAATTACAGTAAATTACCCAAACAAATTAGCAATTCATTATCTCAACTAAAACAATAATAGGTCTACTTTGAGAGTGAATAACCGTATCAAAACAGGCACCATCAAAATAGCCTACATTTAAACAACACTTTATCCGTCCTACAACATTATACATTGCTGTTCCAAGTGATATAAATGTGCTGGTTGTATAAAACACTAGTAAATCCTAAACTAAGTCATAAAATCACACGGAAGCGCTTTACCCAAACAAATGAGCAATTCATTATCTCAACTAAAACAGTAATAGGTCTACTTTGAGAGTGAATAACCGTATCAAAACAGGCACCATCAAAATGGCCTACATTTAAACAACAGTTTATCTGTCCTACATTATACATTGCTGTTCCAAGTGATATAAATGTGCTGGTTGTATAAAACACTAGTTAATCGTAAACTACGTCATAAAATCACACTGAAGCGCTTTGTGGGCACATACCAAGTTCAGGCGTTCCCACGGCGACGTAGGGTAGCAGGCGTCTGAGTGGCGACGAACTTATCCACACGTCGAGAGTAGACGTACATTTTGTCTGAATTTCCTTCTGTACGTCGCCGTGACACCGCCGCCGGTGGGCGGATCTTCCATGCCGTCGCCGTGACGTCGCTGCTGGTCTCTCGTCTGCAGTCCCAATCAATCCCATTCAAAATTTCACACGTTCCCACGGCGACGTAGGGTAGGCTGCTCCTTCGCCTTTTCCAGGGAATCCTTAGGTTTGGCACTATCCACTCGCCATACTTCCAGGGAATCCTAAGGTTTGGCACTATCCACTCGCCATACTCCAGGGAATCCTGGCACTATCCACTCGCCGTGCGGCGCGTGGGCGCCTTCCCCCCCACGTCCACCATCGCGGCGCGGCCGTCCGGAGGGGACGTGCGATGGGCGAAGGGAAGCTCTCTTCACGGCCGGGGGGACTTTGCGCAGAAAGAGAGACCTCTGGGTAGCCGACCCTGTGAATACATGGCACAGTTCATCACTGTCAACTCCCAGGCAGTGGAGTGGCCTAGATCAGTGGTTCCCAACCTTTGGCGTCAGGTGAACCACTGAATTGTCATCAAGCCCTGGTGCAGAGCACCGTACATGCAAGCGGTCAAATAATTGATAAATACAGATGCAGTGGCGGAGCAAAGAGTACCAGCGCCCCCTTTATACACAACTAATACTGCAAGAAGGCAGTAGGAGAGCCAGTGGGAGACAGTCGGAAGAAAAGGAGAGCAAGGCTGCTTGAGCTCTGTGTGTTTATTTAACACAAATCAACACAAAACAGAAATGGGAAACATTATAATTTGAACGTTATATCATATATATATATATATGATATATTATAACATTTCAAGGAACACACACAGCAAGACTATTTTTTAAATCATTAGAAGCCATAATGCTAAATTTTATGAACAATATTTATAATATTTTTATTTTAAATTATTGATAGTGTTATGTCTATTATGGTTTCATTTATAAAATCCCATGTGCCGCCTGCAAAACCTTTGTGAAACCACCAGTGGTACACATACCACAGGTTGAGAAACAGTGGCCTAGATCATACGCCGGTGTGCTTAGGCTGCTGTCTCTATGTGTCCATGGGTGTTTGTACGTACAGCAACGTCACCCACCGATCAGGATCATGGGCCTATTCTTCATCTTAGAGAGGTTCAACATGCCTGAAGGGAAACAGAGGAGAGTAGGTCTTATTTTCAAGAACTCCTGTCATATTAGATAACAATAATAATAATAAGATTTATTCAGGCGATGTAAAGGGGATTAATTGATTATATTCATGGAATCGTTGTACCGTGAATATAACCAACCAATCCCCTTTGCCCTGGAACACGTGAAACACAATAGGATGAGGGTTAAGTCCCACACAGTGTACCATCTCTGTGATATCTTTAACATGCTGCACAGTGTTGTGATATATTAGTCAGACCTGCATGCTGTTTCTTCTTCCGTCCCACCGCCGCACCGATGATGTCCAGCAGCTGCGTCTCCGTCGCCCCCGAGCGCAGCTCATCCCTGAGGGACACCTCAGAGTTGCCAAACAGGCAAACCTGGTGCACAACATATTAGAGTGAGAGAGGAGTGAGCAGGACGCTTCCTGGGCAAAAACCACACCAAAAGCAACGCACAAAATCTTACTGTAATCATAATAATAATACATTTAATTTAGAGGCGCCTTTCAAGACACCCAAGGTCACCTTACAGAGCATATAGTCATCATAAATCGTTTAAAAAAACAAGACATTGTGGAAAAAATAAATAAACATAAAAAAAAAAAAAAAAAAAAAAAAAAAAGACAAAACAAACAATCAAAACAGTGATCAGTTAGACGTTGTGTGCGAGTTTGAACAGATGAGTTTTGAGTTGTGACTGTGTATCGTTACACACACTGTGGCAACCCGGCCCCGACACGGCGGGCCTGGAAGCCCAGAGGGCAGGTAATACGAGCGGTCTACCACCCTTTTCCCCCAGAGGGCGCCAAGGTACGCATTGGAAAGGTTCCACTCAACGCCAACGGGAGACACCTGTGTACCAGGCCAATCAGACGCAGGTGAGGGCTATAAAGAGAAGCTGAGATTCAGTCTAAACAGAGGAGGTATGTGACCCATATGGGAGCAGAGAGCGGAGCGAGATTCCCTACCCGGACGGACCTTTGCCCCGGGACCCGGTCTAGAGAAGACCACAGGAGACCACGGAAGGAACTCCTCACCTGGATACCGGGACAGCGCGTGAGACACGACCACAGCATCCCCAGTGGCTCCCGGAGCCCAGACTCTTAGTATATATAGTTTGCATTGACGGGTGATTCCCCTTTTTTCCGTTGTTTGGACTTAATAAACGTACCTTGTTGGCAGTTTGAGCATCCAAGACTCTTGTTCCTTCAGCCGGGTTACCACAACACGTGCACACGCGCGCCCACACACGTGCACACGCGCGCCTACACACGTGCACACGCTTGGCCACACACGTGCACACGGGCGCTGACACCGGTCAAGGGCTGAGGTCTCACCTTGAGGTTGCCGTCTGCGGTGAGCCGCAAGCGGTTGCAGGAGCCACAGAAGTGGTACGACATGGAGGAGATGAAGCCCACCTTGCCCGCGAAGCCTGGCACTTTATACCCCTGACGTGTGAGTGGAGAGAGGGGGGGACAGACTCAAGACTAATGCGAGGGTCTGCGTGATTGCATGAATGACCTGGCAGGTTTGGGACGGTCAATGACCTGTGACCTATAGACAACACAACTACGGAATGATGAAAGTACTTACAATAATGAGTACTATGCTGTGCAAGTAGCCTACTACTGCGAATACGTTTAAATGTAGACGTTTTATTGTGCTTGAGCATTTTGATGAATATTAAGATGTTTTATTGTGCATGAGTTTCAATTTGGATGCTTTATTGTGCAGTGTTCTGAGCTGTTATTATTTTCTAATGTATGTGTATCAAGCAGGAATACTAACATAAGTAATTTCGGACCGGAGGAACTTCGCAGAACGCCGGAAAAAGCCTGAACCCCGGACCTGTGGCGTTTTAACACATTCGCCCTGGTTGCAGTGATCTCATTGAAACTTTATTACTTTCACTTAGGTTCAAAAGCTTTCATCTTAGATAAAAATTGAAAAAGGTTGTGTGTGTGTCTCCCCCCCTTTGCTACAGTTGATGAAACCAAATGTAACTCCCAGATATTTGACTTCAGTTCTCAGACTCAAACAGAGCTTTAAGGGTCACACTTGAACAGGCCGACGTCCCCAAAGACACCCTCTAGCAGATCTGTTGCGACGGCATTGACTCTCACCACCAGGCCCAGTAGATTATGAGAGTACGGCCCCTTTATAACAGTCACCCAGTACTCGTAACGCTTTCCCTTGTATGGACTTGTGGCAAGGAATCTGCCCACACATCGCACTTCACCTCCTGGGCTGGTAACGAGTGGTTTTGGCCCAGTCATGAACCGCGCTAGCCTATTTAAAGCGGTCTATGACATTACTGTGATGTCTGCACTAGTGTCTACATTGAACTCAACAGGACTGCCATTTACATGCAACTACACAAACCACTCATTTTCGGAGTCAGGCTGCTCAATGATGTCTGGTGTCGCCTCCGTTACAGCACCAACGGAGATGCATCTTCACCATACTTCTCCATACAGTCAGACGTGACGTTGACTTCTTTTAGTGATTTACTTTGAGAGATGGCCTTTTAGTGCCCTTTTTAGTTGGGCAGCGGCGTGCGTTCCCATGCCGACCGTTGCAACGTGAACAGGCAAACTGCCTTGACTCACCCCTGTCGTCCCTTCTCTGCCACTGCGTTCTATCCTTGGCGCCATTTATTCCATTGGATTGCCATCTTCCCTGGCACATAGCATCCACTGCACAGTCACTGTAAGCACGCAAGCTTACGTTTTGCTGTTTTATTTGTTCACTTTGACGAATTATTTGAATTGCTTTCTCAAGCGACAGTTCCGGCTCCAACTGTAACTTCTCTGAACCTTCTAGGTCGGAGATGCCAATCACAATCTTATCCCTGATTTGCTCGTTTTTGGTCCCTCCGAACTCACAGTACTGCGCTAACTCAAACAGGCTTCTGATAAAAGCTTCCACAGGCTCACCAGGCCTTTGAACTTTGGCCTTTGAAGCATGCCCTTTGGTGTATTACATTTCTCTTCGGCACAAAATGCTCGCCAAACTTTTTTTTCCACCCAAATTTGGGGCCCTGGCTCATGGACTAATAGACATAAAATGTATCAATATGCAACTAAACCATCTAAATTAAGCACTGTAAATGCACTGTGTCTTTGCACTACTTTTGAGATAATAATCTCAGGTGACTTTTCTTGTGTTTCTCTTTTATATATTGTCTCTTTTATTATTTTATATATTGCATTGTTGGACCCTGAGACTCAAGCATTTCATTGCTGTTGCTTAAATTGTTGTGAATATGACTTTCAAGATGAATAAACCATCCTGAAAAACAGCCACATCCTTTGTTTAAAAAAAGGATGCATCTTAAAATTAGGGTTTTACTAATATTTGTGAATACACATGGCATTCAAATTGACTACCGATCCTCCAGAAAAAAATGATAGATATGCCGGTCCTTGGAACTAAAAGGTTTGGAACCCCTTGTCTATGGCGAAGTGATGGGCTACAAGCTAAAGACCCTGATTCAAATGTCAATGCCTTGTACTCTTTGGATAACAGGACGATGGAAGCTAGATGACTCATTGAACATCAATTTCTCACTGGATGCTTTGTAACAAAACCCTTTTCCCTCAAGGCAGTTTAACTGAATGGGGGACAGATGCGATCTTTCATTGAAAGGCTCCCAGAGATGTGGACGGGGAGTTCTGAAGTTTGCTTAGCTAAAAGCATGGTCTTAGGGCGTACAATTCATCTGTTACCAAAGGATAAGCCACCAAAGATGTCAGAAGAGCATCAGGAAATTAAATATGACTGCTCAGGGATTTTGAGGCACATCCAAATCAGAGATGGAAATTAATTTTTTTGCCCACCAGCCACTGTGGCAGGTAGATTTAAAAATCTACCAGCCATTCATCTTTTTTATGCATGGCATCACCATCATAAGTCGGAAGGATCATTTGTTTTTTTATAATGTGACTGCATACAAATGTGTCCACAGACATGGTAACTAACGTATGATAGTAAGCATAATTGGCCCTTAACACTAATATTCAGAAAAAAACACTGCCTCAAAAGGCAGTGTTGTATTGGCTTAAGCAATACAAGTAGAGGCATATACTTGAACTTTATACTCTGAACTTTTAAACGTTGCAAACGTACAAACTATATTTATGTGGCATTCAGTCCAATGCTGAAAATATATCTGTGGCATTCAGCAGGCCAATGCTGTGGTAAAGTGTGTAAAGTATGACCAAGTGTTTCTTTCTGTTCAATAGATATAACTTTATCAATCCCCTGTAGGAGACATTTGTTAATGTTTGTCCCTATAAAACAATAATGGTAAAATAATAAATACAAAACACGACGGTAACTGTGTAAGTCAAGCCGTCCAATCCGAAGGCTCTACCTAACCACTCCCCCTACTCACTTCCACCAATGCAAAGCGAACAGAACTGAGTAGCCTAACTAGTTTGTGAACGACCCAGAGAAACGCAACGCAAATTCAATTCAACATGTATGAGGCTTTAATAAAATCCCGGACGATTTTGAAATTCTGCAACACATTTTTTAAAAGTGTCTCAAAAAGAGGGCATGTCCGGGCAAAAGAGGACGTCTGGTTACCCTACGTATGGGAAACCGATTTGATCCCTACCTGTAACACTGTTAAATAGCGGCCCAAATTGGTAATTTCTCTGCTTGAGAAATGCGAAGTGTGGCGTGTGCATGGGTTGAATTTTGTGTGTCTCACGCCGAATGCGTGAGACTTGAGAGCCCTGTTACCGATACATTATCCCGGATTCTGACAGTCGCAATTCAGCAAAAGAGGCGTAGAAGAAGAAGGGGGCCGGATGTTGACGGTAATGGTTGTGGAACTGTGCAGCGCCGTATAGAGTGGCGAAGTCACGCCCCTTCCCGTAGAGCTCATGGGACCTATGAGATCGAAAAATATGAATGGGTGTCAATGGAGAGAAAATAATTATTTTCTGGTCCCAGTCTTTATATGCCCTGGATTACACATATGTTGTTTGTGGATTTGAATGATAATGTTTCATGCAAAGAAAACTAAAACATTTCGTGAAGAAGATTGATAATTTTAGGTTTTATGTGAGGCCGCTTTGTGAACTACAGCTCTTCGCTGCTCTCGACGCATATGATATACGTCACAACACCCGCACTTGGAACTCGGCACAGAGATGGCGATCTCTCTGCCCCACTTCACCGCTGTTTCCAAGGGGAGGATAAAAGCATCGAAAGAGGTGAAAACCATCATAAGTCGGGGCACGTGCAGAGTTTCAGTTATGCCGATGGGAAGATTGTCGGTCTTCTCCACGCCAGTCGCAGGGAGCGTGACGTCACATACGAGCCGTGTAGTCTTTCTCGTTGTGTTTTCTCTACAGCCTTTATCTGAACAATTGCACAATAAACGGTTGAACTCTTTGCATGAAAAATAATCATTTAAATCCACAAACAACATATGTGTAATCCAGGGCATATAAAGACCGGGACCAGAAATAATTATTTTCTCTCAATTGCCACCCATTCATATTTTTCGATCTCATAGGTCCCGTGAGCTCTACCGGAAGGGGCGTGACTTCGCCACTCTATAACGAATGTATTAAATATGCAAATTTGATCGGACCTGATTGGAAAGTCTACCCGACACAGTGGCGGGTGAAGTGACACAATTCACCCGCCACCATAGCTGCCAACTCTCCCGTTTTTCCCGGGTTTCTCCCGTTTTCTGATCCATCTCCCGCCGCCCTCCCGTTTTGTCATTTCTCCCGGTTAACTCCCGTATTTCACAATGTCCAAACTTATTTTATTTATAATCAAATCAAAATGTGTGTCGAATGTTCTAAAGTTGCCAGATCATGTATCAAATGAGAGGCAACGCAAGCGTCAGCCAATCAAATGCATTTGCAGCAAATACGACAGCACAGGCTGTAGCCAATCAGATCACGTCTATGGTCACTTCTCAAGAGCGCAGAGCTAAAAAAAAAACATGAGAATGATTTTGTTGTGTCATGAATTGATAAGTTATTGTAATAGTTAGTTAATAAATAAGTGATTGTCAATGAATTCATTGTGAATACATACATAATGATACATAAAAAATACGTTTTTTGTTAATGAATACAGTTATTGTGTATTTATTTATATACTGAAGACTACATGATGAATATGTTGTCTATAAATAGCTACTTATATGCACAACATCCCTTAAAACCAACATTTGTAACCACCTCTGTCATCCATGCTCCCCACCACCGGCCCCGCCCCCCGCCGCCGAAATCTCCCGATTTTTGCTAGTCAAATGTAGGCAGGTATGCCCGCCACCATACAAATCCACCCGCAAATGGCGTGTGGCGGGTGTTAATTTCAATCCCTGATCCAAATGTATCCCTCTGCTATAGCTGTCCAGCTTGTCCTTTCTACTAGCTCCTCGACTGCTCATACCCCCAGCCCAGGTTTTATACAACATGCTTTTCTCAATTTAATGTTTTTTTTAATGTAAATTGTTTTGTATTATAACGTCTAAGACTATAAGAGGTGTGAGAGCACAATCATAACACATGTTCAACAAATGTTATTACCTTTTATCATTACAATATTTGATGTATATTCATTGGAAAGAAAAGTTAAGGAAATAACAAATGGTTTTAAAATTGCTAATAACATATTTCCAAAGACACAATGGCCACTGTATTTCGCCAATGAAAAATAACAAAATTAGATTTTTTTGGATACACCTGAGCCTAAGTACATTATGAGTAAAACATCTACAGCAGGGCTCCAGACGAACTTTTTCCTTGGGTGCACTGGTGCGCCTAAATTTTTAATTTGGGTGCACCAGCACGTATTTATGGTGCACCCAAGTTTTGAGTTGTAGAGGGGGGGGGGGGGTGGGGGGGTTGGACCGTGCCAACCCGGGCAGCTGCACTGGTTGCACCGTCGATAATTACGCCATTGATTAATAATATCTTGACCATTAAATAAATGCCTTCAATAAATGCCGAATCTGTATCTCTCATAAAGAATATCATCAGACAATGCCAAGGGATCGGTTCTGTCCCGAAAAACCCTCTGTCTCCGGAGAGACGCCTGTACGATAACTGCGCCGAGGTCCATGGGAACACCCACAAATGGTGACGCCATTATCGGAGGAGGGGCTAGGAAGCTGCGCACGCCGATATAAGCAGCCGATCTCCGGGTAGACTCGCTGAAAAGCTGCTCCCGACCAGGTTTGGTTGCGAGCGTAAGTCACCATGGTGATACAGCGACGCTTAAAGAGATCGACTTTCATGGTACAGCTAACCCAGGCTTTCAGCTCAACATACCTCGCTAACCCTCTAATCGAGCTTCGTAGTACAGGCCCCTGGATTGGGCTTCGCGGGTTTGTTTACCGGCGTTGCTATTGTTACCGTTCTTGCGTGTCCCAACGGTTTATTAGGTGTCTAATAAATCGCTGTCTAATCAATACTTCATTCACTGCCTCTTCCGTGGTTATTACAATATTATGAATAGACTGCTCTGTAAAAAAATTAATAATAATAATTATACCAGATACATTTTCAGTCGCACCGGTGCGCCCAAATAAAATATTTGGTCGCACTACCCCGAATTCTAGGCGCATGTGCGCCCAAATTAGGCGCACTCTGGAGCCCTGTACAGCTTAGCTCAATAAATCAGTGTAAAATATAAATAGTGCAATCCAACCAACCACCACTAGTGCAATAGCATTTAAAAAGGAAATGAGTCCTTTGAGACCCGCCACAGAGCTTTCTACCCTTGAGGAGGGTCTCTTCAGGAGCAATAGGAAGGTTCACTGATAGCGAGCCATGGGGTGGTTGGTCCACGGAGGCAGCCTGGACAGCTCCTCCTCAGTGGCACCCTCTATGGGCCAGCCCCAGGCCTTGAAGAAGGCACACAGGTTGTGCTCCACGGCCACGGAGAAGGTCTTGGTGTACAGGTTCATCTTGCCCTTGTTGTCCCCGGGCACATCGCTCATGTCGTGGTAGGCGGCGAACACTTTCTTAAAGGCTGCCCAGCCGAACGCCTCCTGGAGCTGAGGTAGTGAGAGCAAGTGACATATAGGGTGTGGGAAGACCATATGTAGGGGTGAGTCAGTCCTAATTTGGATGCCCGGTGAAGCCAGCGATCTGTTATTTTTTTGGAAATGGATATGAAATAAACTAATCAAAAGCTTGAGTTTTGTGTAAAATAACAATTGTTAACTATTTTTAAATCTCTCACCTGTAGGTATGTTTCCAAGGCCACCCACACAGTCCAGCTCCCAAGGTTTCTGCCTCCCTTGACGTACTCTTCTATGCGAGACAACCGAGTTTTTGTAGAGGAGCATCATCGTGCTAACATCCCTGGTGATAAAGGTCCGCAAGATCCAGCCAGCCATGCTGTTGGCCTTAGTTGCTTTCGTGGCGATGTGAGTTCGCCAAGTGAGGTTGGTATCGACGTAGACACCCAGGTCTTTGACGTCGTCAGACCCTTGGAGTGGCTGGCCTGATGGTAGGGTATACGGCAGTTTCAGGTCAACGATTTTGCCGTGATGGAGAAGCTGGAACTTTTCTTGATTTAGTTCCATGTTGTTGATATCGGCCCACTCGACAACTGAAAGGAGGTCCTCTTGGAGAAGAAGTCTGTCGACATGAGAGGATATATCTTTGTGGAGCTTTGAGTCGTCTGCAAACACTTAGATTTTACTGTGTTTGACAGCGCCAAATATATCGTTGATGTATATGAGGAATAGTAAGGGACCAAGAACTGTACCCTGAGGAACTCCGCTGACGACGTCAATGATGGATGTCATGACTTCGTCAACTGTGACGTACTGTTTCCTGCCCGTCAGGAAGCTAGCAATCCAGTTGTAGAGCTTACCCTGGATACCGAAAGATTTCAGCTTTTTCAGCAGGATTTTGTGGTCCACTTTGTCAAAAGCCTTGCTGAAGTCGAGGTACATCACGTCTGCATTTTTATCAGCGCAAAGATCGCACATGATATCTTCTATGTGGTAGAGTAGTTGCGTGAGGCAGTTCTTACCCTTCTGGAACCCGTGCTGATTAGGGTTAATGAGGTTGTTCGTCTCAATGAAGCTGACCATCTTTTTGCGGGCGATGCGCTCAAAAAGTTTGATCAGGTGTGAGGTAAGAGAGACCGGTCTATAGTTTGCTGCTATAGCCTTACTACCTTTTTTGAATATAGGCACAATACTCTGTGTCCGGAACACGCCTGCAACATCTGCAGTGTCGAGGGATCGTCTCCAGAGGTGGAGGATGGGGAGGGATAGTGCGTCTTTGCACTCGTGGAGAAGTACAGCAGGGAACTTGTCCGGACCCGGGGCTGAGTGGATCCCGATATCTTTGATTGCCTCCAGAACATCATCTTGAGTTAGAGTAATGTCTGTCAAAGACTCGGCCGTCTGCTGATGTAGCTTGATGTTGTTAGCTTCCACATTGTTTGGGTTGCTAAAAGCTTGTTTGTACTGTTGTTGGAGGATGTGGCCCATTCGGGCTGGATCGGATTCAAGCTTGTTGTCGCCATCAACGAGGGGACCAACAGAAGATCTGAACTTAGCCGATTTCTTAGCAAAGGTAAAGAAGGCTTTAGGGTTCTTTTTTATTTTGCTCTTGATGTTATCCTTCAGAAGAAGTTTGATGGTTGCGCAGTCTTTGTTGAGCTGCTCGAGCTTAGTGTTGTTCCTTGGAGTTCTAGAACAATACTTTATGGCGTTGATGTGGCCATTTAGGCGGTTTTTTTTACGGAGGAGTTCCCTTCTAGGTCTTGGGATGGAGGATTTCGCAGAAGCTTCCATACCCCGCGTATGGGAGGGGGCATGTTTGCAGCAGATGTTAGCTACTGTGTCTTCAAAGAGTTTCCAGGCGGTGTCCTGGTCGTTTCTTGTATCAGTGACGTTAGACCAGTCCATGCTCTGGAATTCGGAATTGGTGGCTCCCCAGTCTGCCGAATTGAAGTTAATGTCGTCCAGGGGGCATGAGGGAGTGAAGACGGGTCGTTCAGGAGTCTGCGATGGAGGGAGGAGGTCAGGATGGAGGAGGACACAGTTGACGAAGTCGTGATCGGACAGTTCTGTCTTCGCTACGGTTGTGCCGTGGACAGAATCACAGTTGTTGGAGAAAACAAGGTCCAGTATGTTGCTGTTGCGAGTTGGCTCGTCTATCAACTGAAGTAGGAAGTGTTCTTCCATGAAGGCGATGAGGGAGAGTGCAGTCTGCCTGTCTGACAGCAGGATGCTGCACCCGGGATCAACCGAGGAAGTTCTCCAGTTGACAAAAGGGAGGTTGAAATCACCCGCTATGTGGAGTTCAGGGGTAGATCCCACTTCATCAATGAAGCGATGGAGGATAACCAGACATTCATCGAATTTGTCGAAAGGTGACAGGGGTGGACGATAAATCCCAGCGATGATCATGTCGAGTTCCTTACTGTAAACGCAAGCAATTTCACAATAGGAGTTGGAGAAAACCCTACTTTTCTCAACCGTGATCGAATTGTGTAGGTAGATGGCAGCCCCACCTCTCACACGGTTTACTCTATCTGCCCGGTAGCAAGAGTAGCCAGAGATGTGCACTTCTGCATCCAGATGGTAGGACTTGAGGTGGGTTTCCGTCAGTATGAAGAACGGAGTGTGGATGGGGTTGGAGTCGATCGACTCCTGAAGGGCTTTGATCTTCCAACGCTGGTTACGAATTCCAGGGTCCATTCCCTGGATGTTGAGGAGGAAGGTGTTGGTGATCGGAGGAGGTTTCTTCACATTTGAGGATGAGGCAGTTGTTGAGTTGGAGGACAGTACTGCCTGTGCTGGAATTGTAGCTGAGGGAACATCTGGGGAGAGGGGTGATGTTGGGAAGCTGCAAGCTGTTGGTGGAAGAGTTGGAGGCTCTGTAGAGAAGACTGCATCATCGAGGAGAGCTCCCTGGAGAAATCGGATTTCATCTGAGAAAGATGCTTCAGAAAATCCTCTTTATCTTGCTCTTTTTCCAACAAGTCCGCAAAATCTTACGACCGTATAGGTCGTTTGTACTGTCACGGATTACGACCCACTGGAGCGTATCAAAAACGAGCGCCTCTACAGGTCGCGGGAGGTATGTATGCCACATATATGTTTTTGCTCTGTGCATTTAGGGTTTTAGCCATTTTATTCAGGTGTAAATGATTTAAGATCAAAACTCAAATCAACGGTTGGAAAAAATAACTCCGATTTTTTGCTAAATCTATTAATTTGATGAGTAGGCTATAAGGATACAACCCGGTATAAGGACAACGCCCATACACTTTGTTACGTAGCCATATTAATCGTTATTATCTGAATGGGAAATGCAATATTTTAGGACAGATACACCATTAAACGTGTTTCTAATGACATTTCTAGCGAGAAATGTACATTTTCCTTGCATAATCTTCAGTCAGTGAATGTGTATGATCTTTATTCATCTTTATTATCTGAATGGGAAATGCAATATTGTAGGATCGATTCACCGTTAAACGTGTTTCTAATAACATTTCTAGCGAGAAATATACTTTTTTACTTGCATAATCTTCAGTCAGTGATTGTGTCTGATCTTTAGTTTTATAGTTATTAGGAAGATTTAATCGGCTCGCTCGCATGTTTCAACGACGTCAGGTTGCTAGGGACGCTGCTTTCGCTAAACTAGCAGCTCACGTGTTTCCTGCGTTTGTGTTATTAAACCGTTACTTTATGTAACTTTTAATGATATTGTAATAACCACAGGCGAGGTATTGAGCGAAGTAAGCTTGATAGCAGGTTTATTGGATTCCACAATCGGACAGGCAGGCACAGCTCCACCGGAAAACTACAACAACCAAAACTCCCGCCCGGAAGGAAACCCCCGGAACCCCCTCTCAGAAGGCCCGCCCCTTCCTCCCAAACCCTGTGACGCTTTAGATGAAGGTGTAAATTCTGTCAGACTTTGTACAATGACAATGTAACATGAATAACATTGTAACCCTGTAACCCTGTGACGCAACAATATTATCTTGTTTGATAAACACGTTTATCTGAGAGCCAACCCAGTCGCCAAAAGCATACGTTGACAGTGTACGTTTTCGTGAACACTGGATTACGTCGCATTTCAACATAAATAGCGTGCTAAGCACACATACACACACACACACACACACACACACGCACACACGCACGCACGCACGCTAACACACACACACACACACACACACACACACACACACACACACACACACACACACACACACACACACACACACACACACACACACACACACACAATGCATTTTGCTGCTAAAACAACAACTTGGGCTGCTTCTAGGACATTTTGGGTGGATTTTGAACGGTATGTGGGCAGGACGTTTTTTGCAGGTAGGACCTGGCAACCCTGCGCTGTTGCCCGAGGTGCAGAAATGCTCCGGAACAGATCTGGATCCACCATGGCCAAAATAATTGTCATGAATAGCATGAATAGATTCATGCATTATCATTCAACTTGAACATGTGTTTTTACAGTATAGAGTGGTGGAGGGATGACGTATGTTGGCCAACCCGGAAGTGAGCGTCGACCTGGGTTTCCCTTGACAAAAAGCCAACGGGTTTTTCCATTGGATTTTGGATTATTGCAGAAAAATTTGCATCTTTGAAGCACCTCCACAAAAACTGAAAATAAATAAATAAATAAAAATAACTGTGCTCCAAAGAACGAAATGTAAACCAATGCATTCTGAATGGGAGTGTTTCTCCGATTTTTCCATGCTACACAGAACGAAATGTAAACCCATGCAAATAAAGACTTCATGGTCATAATAATTTAAATATCATTATTCTCCTCAGTGTGTAGGGTGGTATTCTATTTTTTCAACGGGGTTGCATCCAGTCACTTGACCGTCATGGTTGCTATGGTGGTTGCTATCGACCAGCCCCTCTAATCCTTACATGGCTCTAAAAACCACGCGGCAAAGGAGCTGCCGTCCATTGTGTTGTTTTTGTCGCACACTAGGGTCCGATGGTTAAAAAATAGACAGATATTCCAAGGTATCCTTAAAAGGCAGCTTGGATGTTTTTATTTTCTGCAGTTTAGACTTCTTCTATAACCTATTTTTTTAAAGCAAAACACCAAGCTCAATGATTTAACGAGGCAGGGTTATTTGAAACAATTTATTAAATATATATTTGTGAGAGGTCATTCCTTCTCCTGAGTTTGCTTCCTATTTATGTCTAGTGTACAACCCTACTGTCCACAAGCATCACCCCCCCCCCTCCCCATATGGATTTGGAGAATTGTTGCCACGTCCCAGTGGTGGAGGTATCATATATATGAAAGAGGGCATTCAATTATACTACAATGATCAATTAGGAGGCAGAAGCCCTAAAGGAAGTGATGCAATAGGTGACTGCAGGTCGACAACATTTAAGTAAGCTGTACTTTGAGGTCTCTGACTTTGTACTTTGCCGGCTCCTTTTGACCTTTTGACCCCAGACTTCAAAAACGTGGCCACAGGCCAGCTGTGTCTACACACCTTGAGCCACAAATGTACACCTCCATCCCACAAAAAAAATCGGCCTTAAAGGCCGATTTATGCTCAGTTACGTAAGCGTAAGCGCAAGCGCAAGAGGCACTTGCGCACCCCTTGCGCGACTTCTCACGTCTTGCGTGCGTCGGGCGATTTTCTAGACTTGCGTCATTTTTTACGTAAGCTTTTACGCGAGCCGCGCAGCCTTCAAGGCTGTGATTGGTCTGCTGGTCTGGTTACTACTTCCTGTCTGGAATATCACATTTCCTGTTTTCATTGAATAATAATAATTGTCATGAATAGCATGAATAGATTCATGCATTATCATTCAACTTGAACATGTGTTTTTGCAGTATAGAGTGGTGGAGGGATGACGTATGTTGGCCAACCCGGAAGTGAGCGTCGACCTGGGTTTCCCTTGACAAAAAGCCAACGGGTTTTTCCATTGGATTTTGGATTATTGCAGAAAAATTAGCATCTTTGAAGCACCTCCACAAAAACTGAAAATAAATAAATAAATAAAAATAACTGCTCCAAAGAACGAAATGTAAACCAATGCATTCTGAATGGCCATTTTTAAAAGCCAGAATTTTTAAAAGGACGACCCGGCAGGCTCATATACAAAAGCATTAACGTGAAGTGAAGTTAACTTTGCTGCCAACACATTATGTCGTTTTAAAATGTAGAGAGATATGCACATTTATACAACCCCAATGATCAACAACTTCATCACCCCTGTTCCTCTGTCTGTTGCCATCATTCACTGTGTATGGGGAGAACACGATCTGGCACATAAACAAACCAACGACTCCCACAGACAAAGACGTCATTCTCGAGGTCGTCTTCAACGAAAAACGTTACTCCACATATTACTCCACCTACTGTTCTGGCGGTAAATTGCTTGGCAACACGCGCAACCTAAAAGGGAGCATGAATTGCTTTGAGCAAATTTTGCGCGACAACGTAACACCAACGCTGAAGCATGCAGCCGCCTTTAGCTAGGCGCGTCCCGAGCAACCACGAGCGTCCACGATCGGGCCCGAGACTTCAGAATGTCATTATTTGCATGACCGCTAAAGGCGCTAGATTTTGATACGCTCCAGTGGGTCGTAATTTGGGGCGGTACAAACGACCTATGCGGTCGTATTTTCTAGGAGGACAGGCTGTCTTTTTCAGACTTGGAGAAGCTGAGTGATCGTTGGCGGTTGGATCCACTGCCTGGAGGAACATCCATAGATGCACTATCAGCTCGGCTTCTAGGCGCACTGTTGTCAGCACGAGGGTTGCTGTTTCTGGAGATAGGGGTGGATGGTTTCCTGGATTGCGAGTCCCCTCCAGCCTGTTGTTGTTGGTGTGTTAGTTTGCTGTTGTTGTGGGCGGGCTTCTTCTGGGAGTTCTTGGATTTCTTAAGGGTTTCTTCACTTGTAATAGTCCCCTTGATGTGAACTTCTTTGCAAACCTTGCTGACGCAAACACCAGTTGCAAGGGCGTTTTGACAGAGTTTCGGGTGGAAGTACCGGCATTTACTCTTGTCTTTGTTACAGCCCGTTTCCCCCCGGGGCCGTTGCTCTGGTAGCTGGAGCACCAGGGAGGGTGGTAGGACTGGCACTGTTTGCCGGAGATACCATGCGGGCACTCGTTCTTGAGAAGGAGAGGACATACTTCTTTGAACGATCGTAGTAGTAGTGACCGTGATAACCTTGCAAAACGCCATCCCGTCAGTCGGTGGTGGTCCTTTGTTGTGTCAAAGAGCTTACTACTTGATGATAGAAAACAAAAGAAACAATCCCGAAGCTTTCGTTGAAAATATACGCTTTTGGTATTTGTGTATTTCCTCAACACAAATAACAGAGAACACAGAAGAAGACGAGGTCCACTCTATAAGAGTGTCTGCATGTGAGTGCTCTGTGTTCATATGAGCAGTCAGTCACTGACTGTGTACAGCCATCATCAGAGCAGGCCTGCTCCCCCCTCCCCTCTGAATTTGTTGTAAATGCAGAGGGGAGGGGGGAGCATTATCGCAACCCGCTCTGTTCCTTCCTCCTGCAAATATTTGGTATCCAGGTGGTCCAGGAAGAGATAAAAGAAGCAAAAACAACTGGTTGTTCACTGAGTGAAGAAACGTATAGATACAAATTTGATACAACTTTTTTATCAAACAAAAAATGTTCTGCTGACGTTAAGGATGGCAGCTTCCTCATACGTTGCACTGGAAGAGAAATAGTTGGGAGGGAGACGATTAACTCAAACCCTTGGGCATGGTTTATTCTTCTCATTACCACGTAAACATCTTTAGCTCAGCTGAGCTCACTTAGAACACTGTTAAAAATGTTGAACATGTGCATCAGGTGAACGCACCTTCATTTACATATGACGCAAGTCTGCGTCCTATAGTGTTCCACAGTGTTGCAAATACTGTATCCCTTTTGTGGACTTGGGTTCAGAATAGACACAATCTATCTATACATAACAACTGAGGACATATTTATAAATTGCTCTTAACAGGTTCCAAAAAAGGTTCCATTCTAGAAAGCCCTATTTTGATCTTTCTGATTGACCCTTGCTCGCTAGCGTTGTCAAATTCTAGCAAATGAGATGTTTAAAAAGTACATTTGCAAACTAGTGTTTACAAATGTTGTAACTAATGGTATTGACCTTACTGCATCAGTGTCACACTCTTGGTTAGGCTACATTGGATGAGTTGGAACAGTATGTAGAAGAATTACATAATCTAGTTGGTTATATCCCCTTAACAGCATCAGCAGTTTGCTGATGCAGCAAGTATTGCATTACTGAATCCCTATCTACTCTATATGTATCTGTAATGTAAATTGCAAAGATGCAAACCCTAAATTTTGAATTATAAAAATGTCACAACCATCATTTTTTATCTCTCAAATTGAAATTCCCAGATAAGAGGGCAAGACAAATACGTTAAAAAATATTTTTTAGCCCCATTTTTAACAAGATCAGACTGGTGCTTACTGATTACAGGTGTGGCCAATCATAGTGTGACTGTGAATCATGCTGATGAAGAAAATGGATAGTTAGCCACACAAAGCTCAGCTACATGGACTACTGTATAGTATCCACATTCCATAGAGAAAGCTCCTCTCCATCAAGTGTTTTGTGTCGGAGCCTCACCAGTAGCTTCCAGTGCCAGTCCAACTGGGAACAGCCTCCAGTTGGTGTCCCTGATAACTCTGTCCTGGTCTACACCAGGAGGGCTTGATTTAGAAACACAACAGACACCAGAATCTGTTGATGGTAGTATTTATTTAGGCCTTACCATAGCTGTAATGTAGAATATTACTCTGAATATATGAATATAGCTTAATGCAATAATATGCTAAGAGGTTGAAAGCGGTGAAATGCCATCGCAGATTGAATACATAATGTAACTTGAAAGATTTCCCAACGAAACAATACAGGAAAAGGCCATGCAAGCTCCCTTTTAGACTTTATGCTTAAAATATTTTTATTTTTAGATTAAAGAAGGCTACCTTTGACACACACAAATCTTCAGTTTGTTAAGAACCTAATCAAGTATCATTATACTTTCATGGCACCACCTAACAATCTATTCTAGCCAACAACAGGGGGGTTCATTTTCACGGCATCAAGGATCTCTAAGTATTCAATGGATTGAATGTCAAAGTAGCCACGGTTTAAGACATAATCCTTCAGCTCAAGCATCTCTTTGCTAGGAATGACCCCTCTTTCACACATTAACTTGATCAATCCCAGAAAGCCGCAACTGTAGTATTTCATCGTTCTTCTATCCCATGAAAGTTTGCTTCTTTCTTTTGGGGGACTTCTCCGTATTCCTGTAACAAATGCACACATATGCATTAGGCAAAACAGTTGCAGCATTAGATAGTCATCAAGTAGATAATACAAACCTGCTTTGTTTCTCATAATCTGGGAAACAAATGAAATGGGTGGGCGATCATCATGGCTTGCTTCAACATTTTCACCACTTTACCTAAGGCAATGTTATTTGCAAGAACAGCCCTGTGGACAGAATACGTGCAGGGTGAGGGCGCATTGGAAACATTCTCTCAACAGTTCAAAGGTTATTGATGAAAGAAACCCTGCATGACCTATGTTGACTATTCTGCTTTGAATATGATTGAGAAATAGGAAATAGCCGCAGCTAGGGGATTATAAGCACACCACACAATGTGCTGTCATGGTCAGGTGCAGAAATGGGTGTGGCTTGGTTGGGGGTGTGCTGTGGAGTCGGCCCTTGTGGCTTCTGCATGTGTTGGGCCACAAACATCTGGAACTAACAGCTTTAACATTAAGCCTGGTATGAGGGACAGTGGCAGGGCAGTCTTTTGTTTGGTTCTGTTTTTGGGGTCTTTTTCTACACGTGTGATTCCATGTAAAAATACTGTTTAGTTTTTTACTGCCTCTGTCTCATTAGCGCTACATTGGGATATATGCTCCCTGTTAATTGCCACAAACGTTTTTTGTAACACAGCTGTGTAATAACCTGATTGTTTTATCTTTTTAAGGTTTGGGTGTTGCCTGTGAATGGGTGATGATGATCTGAAGAGGATCGGTGGGTGATCTTAAACTATTGGAAGGAAGCAGGGAGGGAGAGAGTACCTGACGGCCTGAGACTCTCTACTGTTGCCGGTGGACAGAGCGGCCCTGTGGTGGTGCGTAGCGAGCTGTAGGGTGGAGATATTCTTCCCCTGCAGATCTTGCTTCAGGCTATCCACCATATCAAAAAGGGCACCATTTATTGCCTCCAGTTCATGACATTTTGGCTCTTGTGCAGCCCTCCTCAGGGAGTCCAGGCGGTGGGATGTGGTCCGCTTCAACGTAACCCTTGTCCCCATCTTTACCCTTGGAGAAGTCCCTGTGGTCTCTGACACTGAAAGCACTGAACATCTGGTTTACCAAAACATATTGTGACAATTTCCTTCTGGCGCATTGTGGATTGCAGGGTCCCACATCTGCCTGATTAGATATGTGTCAAGATTCAAGTGTGGCAGTTTCCAACCTAATCTGTACAACCAGCCTGGTTGTACTGGTTGTACCTGATTGTACGACCTAATTAGGTCGTTCTGCTAGTTCATGTGGTCGGGAATATGTCCCTTGTCTGAATTGACGTATGCCCGATCAAACAACCTAAAATTACGTCCTTGAGTTCTGTACTATTATATGTTACAATAAGATATTGAGGTCTGGGGCACATCTGAGGAAAGGCAGTGTAGAAGTGATTGAGAGTCAATGGGGATTTACCATAAAATGATGTAGGACAAGATATAAAATTGACATAATCTAGTTGGTTATATCCCCTTTACAGAATCAGCATGTGTCGACATGTGTTAGGAACTCCCTCTTTATTGATCAACTGTGCCACTGATCAATCAATACTTTTCAAGTGACGCGTCATCCCCTTTTGACTCCTGACAGCTGCTGAAGAAGAACGTGAAGTATTGCATTACTGAATCTCTGAGTATCTACTCCTATTAAAAGATGTACCTGTAATGTAAATTGCAAAGATGCAAACCCTACATTTTGAATGATAAAAATGTCATAACCATCATTTTTAATATCTCAAATTGAAATTCCCCGATAAGAGGGCAAGACAAATACGTTAAAAAATATTTTTTAGCCCCATTTTTAACAAGATCAGACTGGTGCTTACTGATTACAAGTGTGGCCAATCATAGTGTGACTGTGAACCATGCTGATGAAGAAAATGGATAATTAGCCACACAGCTCAGCTACATGGACTACTGTATAGTATCCACATTCCATAGAGAAAGCTCCTCTCCATCCAGTGTTTTGTGTCGGAGCCTCACCAGTAGCTTCCAGTGCCAGTCCAACAGGGAACAGCCTCCAGTTGGTGTCCCTGATAACTCTGTCCTGAGCCCTGTTTCAGGTAGCTGGTTTTGAGGCAACCCCGAGTTTGTTCGCTCTGAGTTAGTGGAAACTCTGGGTTTTCCGTTTCAGGTAGCAGGTTCAGCGCAACCGAGAGTTAGTTGCTGCGGCAACATACGCCGTGGACCTAACCTGCTCGGGAGGTGGTTAGACCTACTCTGAGTTTGTTGGCTGAAGGCAGCTCTCCGACAGAAGGAAGTGTTAGAAATGGCATGTCCTTTTCTACGAGAGCCTGTGGACGTAGAGGTTGCGATCCTCAGAAGGAATCTCCGTGAGGAACGATTATTAAGACCCCGGTTGGATATACTTTATTTTCCTGATAATTTTCTTCACGAGCGCTATCGTTTTTCAGCGCATTTATTTAGACCACCTTCTCAGCCCCCATGTTAAAGGCCCACTATGCAACTTTTTTAGCCAAAATTACATTAAGTATGCAGGTTGAGAGTTATACTGATGGTTCTGCATCCATTTCTGGGTTGATTGGTGGGTGTGTCATTTACCCATGTCGCCTCTCCAGTGAAAAAGCGCATATGCAACTTGATCTGTTCGGACCGACACAATCCGGATGTGACGCAGCGGAAGTATCCTCGAAAATGTAGTCAGATTGTAGTTTCGAAAATGCTTTACGGCACAGACACACACCCAAACATGGCACCGGCTAGATATAAACAGCCAGTTGCGAGGCAATTGTTGTCCGAGGTAGGAAACCCAAACGCCGCCGTGTTTGGGTGCATGATAGAGTTTAGATCGGGTTAGATTAAATAATCTCGGATATAAATAACGATCTCATCTCACCGTCATCCATTTATCCGGGGTCGGGTCGCGGGGGGAGCAGCTCAAGCAGGGGGCTCCAGACTTCCCTTTCCCGGGCCACATTGACCAGCTCTGACGGGGGGATCCCGAGGCGTTCCCAGGCCAGTGTTGAGATATAATCTCTCCACCTAGTCCTGGGTCTTCCCCGAGGTCTCCTCCCCAATGGACGTGCCTGAAACACCTCCAAAGGGAGGCGCCCAGTAGGCATCCTTGCCAGATGCCCGAACCACCTCAGCTGACTCCTTTCTAAGTAAAGGAGCAGCGGCTCTAATCCGAGTTCCTCACGGATTACTGAGCTTCTCACCCTATCCCGAGACGCCAGCCACCCTTCTGAGAAAACTCATCTCGGCCGCTTTTACCCGCGATCTCGTCCTTTCGGTCATCACCCAACCCTCATGACCATAGGTGAGGATAGGAACGAAGATCGACCGGTAGATCGAGAGCTTTGCCTTGCGGCTCAGCTCTCTTTTCGTAACAACGGTGCGGTAAAGCGAACGCAATACCGCCCCCGATGCTCTGATTCTCCGGCCAATCTCACGCTCCATAGTACCCTCACTCGCGAACAAGACCCCGAGGTACTTGAACTCCTTCACTTGGGCTAAGGACTCATAAATAACGATAATCGGGTTAAATAACTTCACATGGTGTGTCTGGTGTGTTTCCAGCATTCGTTGTGTTGATCAACAGAGAAATAGTCCGCCAAGACGTTGAGGTTGCTTAGCAGCCAGAGACTCTGTCCATGCAAGTGAACGGAGCGTTCACTCTTCGTCATAACTATCAAACCAAACATCCTTCACATTCACCGAGCGAACATTCTGAAAGTAAAATGCACATTTCTCGCTAAAAATGTTTCCATAAACGCATTTAATGGCGTAACTATGTTACTATTTCCACCCAGAAAAAAGAAAGATGTCGGCCGTATCTGTGCAAGGGTCACTACTATGGTCACTACAGTAACGAATTGCTTTACGGCACAGACCCACAAACACGGAACCGGCTCGATATAAACACAAGTAACTAATGGATTGTTATATTCATCATAGATCAGCCGACTAAAAAGAGACAGAGAAACCCAATGTCGGAGGAACAGAAGAAGAGAAAAGGGAGACAGACCGACAGAGAGGCCAGACACGAGTAAACGTTGGGCAAGCTTTTCAGGAATAGCGTGAACTGAAAGAAAAAGAAGACTGCAAATCAGACGCCGACTCGGCCGTGTTGCTTTTGAAATTGAAAGTACCCTTGGGTGAACTTTGTCTGCGTAATATTCTTGATTCTGATAGTCTCTGTACACATGTGTTTGCTCAACCATTTTTTTGAGCCCTGTAAAAATTGTTTTCTCGACCGTTTTGTTGTGAGCCCTGTTTGTTTCTAGCTTGCTTGGTTGCAACCATATAAACACCTTTGTTTCCATGGGTGTTTTGCTGTTCGTATGTCTCGTCCCCCAGATACAGACTGAATCCCCGAATCCAGGTTCTTGTTTATTTCGATTATTATGTTGGCCAAACCTCTTACACTGATTGTTCTGTTCAACCTAAGATAAAATAATTATAACCTAGGGTATAAATTCTCCCCGTCAACTATAAAAAATGATGGATTTATGTTTATTGCAATGCAAATACACCATTTTAAAAATGTATAACCTTGCCTACACTTTATGAACATCTATTTCGGACATGGCTCCGCGCATTCGCCGGCTTCTTTGAAAACAAATGCACATGGCTCGCGTAGAAGAGCATGGGGAAGGGACGTCAACGAGTTGTTACGACAGTGTTGTGAAATATCTACTACGAAGCTTTAGGGGGCGCTGTGTAGAGAAATGTGCGTGCCAAAACCAAGAAAACAGCCAAGAAATGCCCGAAGTTGCATAGTGGGCCTTTAACTGTCAAACGCACCGGGGGCATGCTTTAAGTTTATTTTTTTATTTTTTGTCGCAATTAACGCATGTGCAGAATGATCCGCCCCGTGCATCCCACCCGCTCTGTACTACAGTCACTTCAACGTTGTGGCTTTCCTATGATCAGAGTAGCTGACTAACCACGGACCTATAACTGCTGCAAGTCAAGAAACTCAAGAAATTTTAAGAATGCAAGGCAGAAAAGACCCTGGTACTGCTTTTAACCAGATGCTGTTCTTCTCTACATGCTCAGCATAATCGTCTGCATTGTTCACTGAAGTAAAACCCTTTGAGTAAACTGTTCAACAAAATTTCCTGAAAGCACAAAAAAAAAAAAGTCATTTATATTGGGTATGTTTTTAGAGCAGGGAACAGTAGCCTATCCCAGTTTGCACCTCACCCACCTATAACTTATGTTCCAAAATGTGGATCTCCAAAGCATCCTTTTGCATCTTTTGAATTGTTACAATTGCATGGAGGTTGGTGAGGGCATCTGGTTCAAGTAGGGCGATGACGCCATCAGTAACTGGAAGAAGATGATTAGACAGTGCAATTATTACTTGAGCCAGAATATTGCCCCATCTAATTTGCAACGCGCTGGGTTGCGTGTACATATTTAATTATTTTGAATAACCAACCTCTTATACTGTAAAGGCACTTCTATCCTGGGGGGTGGGGGGATCAGAGGAGCTCCCCCCAGGGATGCCCTCAGCCACAGGACGCATACTCTGTTGGCTGAGGGCCATCTCCTCAGCCTCTGTGAGGGCTGCAGCCAGGTGGTGGACCCCCTCCAGTCTGCCGGGCCTCTGCATTTTTTCGATTTGCTAACATGGAGGAAAATGTTACCCTAATATTCAGTAAGCGCTATTTTGAAGACACATATATATTTATAATGCATTTTGCCTAGGTGTAGCGTTCTAATCTAAACCCTATTAAATATTGGCAGTGTTGGGGTGGCTGGGAAATGTAGGCCTACTACTTACATTTACTGCTTAAATATAGTATACAAATATATAATACATGTTGAACATAGCTGTTAAATTAGGTAGAGCAGGCAAAAGAGCACAATTGATTTGATTTCAATTAAACATTAGTTTACCTGTTTAAACTATATTTTTGTACTTCATTTGCTGCCAAGTCCTCGTGGGGCAACTCGGGGTTGCGTAAATTGACACACACACACACACACACACACACACACACACACACACACACACACACACACACACACACACACAATTTACATATTGAATAAGTGGAAGATATTAAACTTTCCTCTTATTTTATTTTATTTTACTAATTTATTTGACTCACGCATTGACTTGTTCAGCTATTTCCTGCCAAGCTCTCTCTCGCGCTCTCGCTGACGCGGCGGTATTGCTTTTTTTTTTAAAATGGGTAACTGCTCGGCATACACGTTCATTAGAATTTCCAATTCCGTGGGGGGAAAGTAAGTGGATCTACGCTTTTGGTCCATGTTTGATCATGTTATCAGAGATCCATTGATGATGGCTCTTCATAGTCAACAGGCACGCCCTCAACCCAGAGTGAACATACTCAGAGTTGATTAACCCAACGCTGATCACCAGGAGGGCTTGATTTAGAAACATAGCAGACACCAGAATCTGTTCATGGTAGTATTTATTAATACTACCGTGAACAGATTCTGGTGTAAAATATCGCTCTGAATATTTAACAATTATTCGCCGATGGAGAAGTGAATAGTGCAAATACTGAATAGCCCAAAAATAAACAAGATAACACTTTTTGCCAGGATTTATTTGTTTTTATTAGCGTGACGAGACAGACATTTTGCGATGAAAACAATATCTTACGTTTGAGATCTCAATTATGGGATATTGCCCAATATCCCAAGGTAGCAAACCAATCAAATTGCGCCATCTTAGGAGGTTCACGTGTAGCATACTAAATAAATATAGCTAAAGCTTATAACTTGCCAAGTAGTTGAAAGCGGTGAAATGCCATCGTAGATTTAACACATAATTGAACATGTATTGCACAAAGATACAATAAAGGAAAGGGCCATACAAGCTTCCTTTTAGACTTCATGGTGAAAAATGTTAACATTTTTAGATTAAAGTAGGCCACCTTTGTCATTGTCACACACACATCTTCAGTTTGGTAAAAAGCAATTATCAATATACTTTGATGGCAACTAACAATCTTTTCTGGTCAACAACCGATAAGTTCCAAAGCTAAATTCGAGAAAGACGCACTATTTTTTTGATTCTATAATGGCTTCAATGAGACGCTGTTCCTGCCAGACCGCACGGATTCCGTACGGTTTCCGTACGGTTTAGCACTTTTATCTACCACTGGCCGGCATCAAATAAAAATTTTGGGGAGAAAAAAAGATCGTCCTTGCGGCCTTAAACTGACTCAACAGCGCCACCTGTTGTTGTGTAGTGTGAATCACAGGACATTTGTTTGTCACGTGACTTTTGGCACTAATTTTCCGCCTTGCTGATCCGTGCGCAAATGCCTTCCGATCCACGCGCAGCTTTCAGTGTTCCGTACTTGTAGAATTGTTTTGTGTAGGCCTACTTGAAGGATTTTTTTTTGTACTTCACTGTAAAACATACTGTATTTTTTTCTGAAGCAAAATGCATTAGTTTGTGAATGATGTTTTGTATTTGCAAACCACACTGAGCGTGTGTGTGAATCATTGTGCGTGAGTAAAACACGTTTTGTGTGCGTGTGAATCGTTACGCCTCGTGCCCACTACCTCCGTCCGTTGACTGATCCTCATTGACTTTGAATGGGGACGGACGTGCAATGCATTGTGGATCCGTCCGTTCCGTTGGAGCCTTCGGCTCCGTGAAAAAGTTGAACAATTTTCAACTTTTTCGGCAGCGACGGATCCGTCATCCAATCAGATCGCGCATGCAAATTTAAGCACTGTGACGCGACTCGGGCTCTGACGATACTGGAAAGCGGGAAAGCGGGTCATCTTCCATCGCAACAAGCAGGAATAAGCGGGAAGAACCCGGCAAAGCGATTTGATTGGCTGACGGATGCCTCTGCAAAGACTACCCCCCCATCCGTCAGCCATGCCTTCCCACGTCCGTTGACTGACGGTGCAGTGGGCATGTAGCGTTACGCTTCGTGCCCACTGCACCGTCAGTCAACGGGCAAGATGACCCGCTTTCCCGCTTTCCAGTATCGTCAGAGCCCGAGTCGAGTCACAGTGCTTAAATTTGCATACGCGATCTGATTGGATGACGGATCCGTCGCTGTCGAAAAAGTTGAACATTTTTCAACTTTTTGCATTGCGCGTCCGTCCCCATTCAAAGTCAATGGGGATCAGTCAACGGACGGAGGTAGTGGGCACGAGGCGTTATGCGTGAGCAAAACACGTTTTGCGTGTGTGCGGGGTTTTGGCATGATTCTAACTCCATATGGGAGTTCACTCTTTGATATGGCTGTCTGTACTAAAAGCATACGGCTCCTTTAAATGCGTCTGCAAAATTGAATTGTACGTCATGAGCGAACAAAGCGAACAGAAATATTCGCAGCGAAACTTTATGAGCGACCAAAGCGTCTTTGACGCTTTGGTCGCTTCTGGTGTGGACGTACTTGCGAAACCCTTGCTAAACGCGGAAACACATGCCTGTTTTGTTTTTTGATGGTGTGTTTTCCAACCCTTTTTGTTATTTTTTTAATCCCTTTTTGTCTCGGTAGTGAATTTGTCTCGGGAGTGAATCTTTTCACAGTTTCAAGGATCTCTTGGTATTCTATGGAATCTTTGTCAAAGTTTCCACCTAGGGCATAATGTTGACTGACATAATCCTTCAGCTCATCCCTCTCTTCCTCAGTGATGACTTTTGGTCCATTGTAGTTAAAATCGATCAATCCCAGAAAGCCCTTTTTGTAGATTTTCGTCGTTCTAGCTTCTGAAAGTGAGCATTTGTTTTCAGGGGGACGTCTCGATATTTCTGCAACAAATGCACACATATGAATTAGGCAAAACATATACAGCATTGGATAGTCACCAAGTAGTTACTACAAACCTGCTTCGTCTCTCATACTCTGGGAAACAAATGGGTGGGCGATCATCATGGCTTGCTTCAACATTGGCACCGCTTCTCCTCTTGCAATTCTACGTGCGAGAACACCCCTGTGGACAGAATTCATGCACGGTCAGGGCGCATTGGAAACATTCTCTCAACAGTCTGCCTGGTTTTTGATGAAATAAACCCCAGCAACCATGGTTGTGAATAGAGATGCATGACCCTGCATGACCTATGTTGACTACTTCTGCATTGAATATGATTGAGAAATGGGAAATAGCCGCAGCTAGGGGGTTATAAGCACACCACAATGACAATGTGCTGTCATGGTCGGATGCAGAAATGGGTGTGGCTTGGTTGGGGGTGTACTGTGGAGTCGGCCCTTGTGGCTTCTGCATGTGTTGGGCCACAAACATCTGGAACTAACATCTTTAACATTTAGCCTGGTAGGAGGGACAGTGGCAGGGCAGTCTTTTGTTTGGTTCTGTTTTTGGGGTCTTTTTCTACACGTGCGATTCCATGTAAAAATACTGTTTTGTTTTTTACTGCTTCTGTCTCAGTAGCGCTACATTGGGATATGCACCCTCTCGACTCGTTGTTAATTGCCATAAACGTTTTTTGTAACACAGCTGTGTAATAACCTGATTGTTTTATCTTTTTATGGTTTGGGTGTTGCCTGTGAATGGGTGATGATGATCTGAAGAGGATCGGTGGGTGATCTTAAACTATTGGAAGGAAGCAGGGAGGGAGAGAGTACCTGACGGCCTGAGACTCTCTACTGATGCCGGTGGACAGAGCGGCCCCGTGGTGGTGTTTGGTGACCTGGATGGCGAAGAGTTTCATCCCCCGCGGATCGTTCTCCAGGCTCATCACCATATCATAAAGGGCCGGATTTATCCTTTCCAGCTCCTGAAAATCAGGCTCTTTCTTAGCCCTATTCAGGGAGTCCAGGGGTGGGATGTGGTCCGCTTCAACGTAACCCTTGTGCCCAGGGTTCCCTTTGCCCTTGGAGAAGGCCCTGTTCTTGATTACACTGAAAGCACAGAACATCTTGTTTACCAAAACATATTGTGACACAGTTTTCTTGTGGTTAGTGGATTGCAGCCAGGGTCCCACATCTGCCTGATAGATACGTGTCAAGATGTGTGGCAGTGTGGCAGTTCCCAACCTAATCTGTACAACCAGGTAAACTAGCAAAAGGACCTAATTAGATCGTTCTGCTAGTTCACGTGGTCGGGAATATGTCCCTTATCTTAAGTGATATTCCCGACCAAGCAACCTAAAATAAGTTACAATAAGATATTAAGGTCTCGGGCACATCTGAGGAAAGTCAGTGTAGAAGTGATTGAGAATCAATGGGGAGTTTCCATAAAATGATATCGGACAAGGTTATTAAACTTTAGATTTTGCCATCATTATAATTTCTGACGATGGATAAGAAGATCCACTTTTTGTGGCATTATGTTAATTAAATCTTGATCCTTTTGGGTACAATTTAAATTTTTCAGATTTACAGTAGGTAATTTCCTCAAGCATGTTCATGCAATAGTATTACTTACATAGTATTACTTACGATTTATACATTCCATAGGTTGCCAGCTTGAGATAATGTTCCAGATCAGATGAATCAACATCTCCTGCTTCTTGCTGTTCTTTAAGTGAACGTTTGCACTCAGGTATTGTATGCTTCTGACCCAGCCCTATCCCGTAGGATACCAATAGAAGATAACTGGTGACCGTGATAACCTTGCAAAACGCCATCCCGTCAGTCGGTGGTGGTCTTTCGTTGCGTCAAAGAGCTTACCACTTGATGAAAGAAAACCAAAGAAACAAACCCGAAGCTTTCGTTGAAGATATACGCTTTTGGTATTTGTGTATTTCCTCAGCACTAATAACAGAGAACACAGGAGAAGACGAGGTCCACTCTGTAAGAGGCTCTGTGTGTGAGTGCTCTGTGTTCATATGAGCAGTCAGTCACTGACTGTGTACAGCCATCGTCAGAGCAGGCCTGCTCCCCCCTCCCCTCTGCATCTGTTGTAAATGCAGAGAGGAGGGGGAGCCGACTGGAGGGTTATCGCAACCCGCTCTGTTCCTTCCTCCTGCAAATATTTGGTATCAAGGCGGTCGAAGAAGAGATAAAAGAAGCAGAGGTAAGCTCAGAGGGCTATTTTCCAAAACAACTGGTTGACCACTGACTGAAGAAACGTATATACATACATTTGATACAACTTGTTTTATCAAACCAAAAAGGTTCAGTTGACGTTAAGGATGGAGCTTCCTCATACGTTGGACTCGGAGAGAAATAGTTAGGAGGGAGACGATTAACTCTTTAACCCTTGGGCATGGTCTATTTTTCTTATTACCACGTATACATCTTTAGCTCAGCCGAGCTCACTTAGAACACTGTTAAACATCTTGAACATGTGCATCAGGTGAATGCACCCTCTAACATATGACGCAAGTCTACGTCCTTACATAGTCCCCCACAGGGGTGCAATAAGTATTCTGCATCCCTTCATAGTCATGATTTTTGACTCTAACCCTGTATTACTTTCCCACCTTTGTATTGTAACTGTTGCACAGTAATTTCCCTCGGGATAAATTAAGCATCTTGAATCTTCTGTGGACTTGGGGTACAGAATAGACCCCATTTTAGACACTTAAATGTGCCTTAAGTGGAAGGCAGGGGAAGGGGTTATTGTTGATAGATATTTATTAATATTTCGTACTGTATTCTTTTTTTTAAAAGCGATGAACAAGATCTGCACATTAATTTTGTTGTGTAAATAAATACACTGTATTTAACCCAATGACAAATAAAGCTTAATTCAAGCCTCATTCGTTAGGCACAATATATATATATATATATATATATATATATATATATATATATATATATATATATAGTAGCGGGCCAGTGGGTGTGGGGTTTCCACGCCACCAAGTTAAACGGTAAAACAACACAACACAGAGCAGTTCAAATGGGTGATGGTTTATTTACCTTGTAAATCAAAACCACCAGGACGGGAAAAGGGTCATCCACCTCTGCTAAGGTACCATGCGTATTCCTAATCAGTTCACTACTTTCCGCCTATCTCTTTCTCTTAGGCTATACCGCGCTTCCAGGCGATAACACAGTCCTCTGCCAGTCCTCTGCCGCAGGCACGGCGCCAGGATTCCAGTTGTGGATGGGCCAGACCAATTGTGGGTGGTCCTTAAATTAAAAACGTTATCAAATCCTTGTTTAACCTGATACAAATGATTGACTAATATACTGTTATATGATCTGTGCATAATAGCTTGATGCTCTTTAAATATTTTGTTGCATTGTAAAAAGTTTCGTTGCAGATAGGACGGACCTGTCCACGATTGCTCCTTAGATATTTATTCATATTTCGTACTGTATTCTTTTTTGTTTACGACAACAATGGCGGCATTGTTGTCGTAAACAACAACAATGCCGCCATTTTCTTTATTTTTTGTAACCTACAATAAATAAAGCAGGCTTCCAGTCAATGGAAAAATGGCTTCTCCTCACCGGCGATTGTTGTTGTTTACGATTTTCTATCAGAGGGGTGTTCCACGAACGGAGGTTTAACAAACACTGAGTTAACGCTGAACTCTAGGTTGATTGACCCTGTGCCGACCAACCCAGAGTTTTCGGTTCCACAGCAGCGGTTATGCATTAGTTCAATCAACTCGGGGTTGCTTAACACAGGGTTGTGCGCGTCCACGCCAAACTTAAAAAGACGTGATGTATGGATCATGGAAACCCTGATCGATATGGCGAAACGGGCCGCTTATTTCAATGAAATTGAACTCCAGGTTCTCCTGGAGAGCTATGACGAGGAGAAGGACATTATCACAAGAAAAGGGAACGCTAAAACCTCTGGAACCCGGAGAACCAAAGCCTGGCAGCGGGTCGCTGACCGCGTAAATGCGTTAGTTACACGTCAAAAGCATGATCCTTAATATTTGAGCCATGAATATATAAATATCCCAGTTAAGCATTCTTAAAGATCCTACCACATAACCCCTTTCTTCTAAAACAATATGTACTCCGATTGCTTCCAAGCGTTCAGAGGATCAAGTATAAAAATGAGGTATAAAAAACATACAAACTGGTAAGGTTTTCCCACCATCGTATTGGTATAAATTTGAATAAGCCATTTTTTTAAGCCAATCGTGAAAAGGCCGACAGTCGGCAGACTGGATCTGGCCCTCAAATTGTCTTGACCCCGGTGGAGGAGCTGTTAATAAACATAAATTCAGGGCGCCCTGGCATGGAGGGGGTACCTGGGGGTAGGCTACCTACCACCTCAGAGTCATGGGCCATACGGTACCCACACTGGTTGAATGTAGGTTTTTGTGTTTTTGCCTTCGAAGTAACACATGCAAACCGTGTGCTTGCCACAGCGCATACTATTCCAAATGTTTCTTTTTTTGGTAACTGTAGAAAACCTAAAAGTGACAATTCATCAACTTCACAGATCAAGATGGATCAGTGCTTGTAATGAAGCCGCCGGCTACGATCGAACATTCTCCAGTGGAATGGATGCAAGTCCGTTAGGACTATTTTATACTTTATGTTGTAAATGCCTCTCGGCATAGTACTCAGACAATATTGCTCATTGTATGATAGGAGGCCGATACAAATCTTGGATGGGTCATCTGAAACGACTGAGATGTGCTCAGCATCTCCAGCATTATAGCCTAAAACTACTATTTGAAAAAAACGGAGGGCAACGCAAATCTGGACTGAACTGAGGCCAGGTCCTCGATTGGTAGTGTTGGCTATGTAAGGCTATTTAAATATATTAAAGATTTGCGCGAGAATCTATATCTCTCCACTCCAGCAAAAAGTCATCCAATATGCCAAGATGTCGAGCCGTGGTCTTATCAATCGCTCCCGGTGGATTGCACGTATAATTTGCGCTCTGATATCAGCAGTTCTCTCATCAAAAGGGCATGCCATTGTGAACACATGAAATCTGCGGTGAACGCCGGTTGAAATACCCAAAACCGGGTTATGTTTCAAACTTAACCTGCGCAAAACCTGGTCCGACCAGGTTTGATTCAGAGCATATGTTGCTATAGCAACTAACATACCGTGATCCTTTTGGAACGGAAAACCTAGGGTTACAGCAAACCCTGGGTTAACTTACCCGGTTATGTGATAAAACCGGCTTTGTGGAACACCCCACAGTTCTCACCACACAGCGACGTCTCATCTTTGCTCCTTGAATGTCGATATGTAATGGTATGGAGTTATTGAAACTTACTACGCGTAAAAAGACTAGAAATTTAATGTTTATTTTTCATTGAATGTTTACATAAAGTTGCACTGGGTGCCTTTAATGGCCTTCAGGCCTGCCTCGTTAATTGGAGGAAGTCCATGTATGGCTTGGGGGTGGAGCCAGCAGGTTTCCAAATGTCTCCTTTCAATCCCCAATCCCCTCACTCCTCCCTGGCGTCTGCCCAACAGCTGAGGATATATTTATACATTTCTCTTAAGATCCAAAGAAGGTTCCATTCTAGAAAGCCCTACTATTATTGTGATCTTTCTAATTGACCCTTGCTCGCTATCGTTGTCAAATTCTAGCAAATCAGATGTTTACAAAGTACATTTGTAAACTAGTGTTTACAAATGTTGTACCTAATGTTATTGACCTAATTGCATTAGTCACACTTTTGGTTAGGCTACATGGGATGAGTTGGAACAGTATATAGAAGATTGACATAATGCCAATCGCTGCGGTGTGTGCGCGTGTGTGTGTGTTCTTACCTGTGCGTGTATCGATGGCGGAGCCGTTATGTTTAAAAACATAAC